>NW_022060269.1:2432145-2563168 GCF_007364275.1 Archocentrus centrarchus
AAGCACCTAGTGCGTTCATAGTGGAAAAACCGCTGAACGGTTCAAATACTGGCACCGGCACCCAGTTGGTGGAAAAAGGGCCTCAGACTTTCATGGATTATATCAAAAACAAACAGTCAAAAATAAGTATCCCTTGCTGTTGATTACATCTACTTTTGAGCCACTTCAAGGGGCCACCATTTTTATGAAACTTGACCTCAGAAATGCCTATCATCTTGCCCACATAAGGCAGGGGGATGAATAGAAAATCAAATTTAATACCCCACTTTGGCATTTTGAGTACTTGGTGATGCCGTTTGGCCTGACCCCAGTAGCAGTTTGGCCTGACCCCAGCAGTTTTTCAGGCTTTGATAAATGATGTGCTCAGGGATTTCTTAAACGTCTTCATGCTCGTTTATTTGGATGATATTCTGATTTTCTCCAACATGCTCACCCAGCATTTGGAACATGTGAGGATGGTTCTGCAGAGACTGTTCGAGAACAGGTTGTATGTGAAGGTGGAGAAATGTGAATTCCATGTGTTATCTGTCTCGTTTCTGGATTACGTCTTTGAGAGCAGGCAGGTGAAGATGGACACAGAGAAGATAAGAGCAGTGGCCAACACTTTCTTCACGGAAGCTCCTCCAGCGCTTTTTGGGATTTGCTAATTTCTACTGCTACTTTATAAAGAACTACAGCAGAGTGGTGGCTCCGTTAACTTCCCTTACTTTTGTTTCCAGGACGTTTGAGTGGACTTCTAGTGCAGAGGCATCTTTCTGTGAACTCAAGAAACTTTTTAGTACAGCATCTGTTTTGGTTCAGCCAGATTCTGAGAAGCAATTTGTAGTGGAGGTGGATGCTTCAGATTCTGGGGTGGGAGTGGTGGCATCGCAGTGTGGTCCTGAGGGGAGGCTACACCTGTGTGAGTTTTTTCCAGCCGTCTCTCTCCCTTGGAGAGAAATTATGATGTAGGTGACTGGGAACTATTGGCTGTTAAACTTGCTTTTGAAGAGTGGAGACATTGGCTGGAGGGGGAAGAGCAGCCATTTTTAGTCTGGATGGATCATAAAAATCTTTCCTATCTTCAAAGAGCAAAAGGTTTGAATCCCAGGCAGGTGTGGTGGTCCCTGTTTTTTAGCCATTTTAATTTTACCATTACTTAGTGGCCAGGGTCTGTAATTTGAAGCCAGATGCACTGTCTGGACAGTTCTTTTTGGAGACTGATTCCTGTGTCTGTGAGACTATTTTACCTTCCTCTTGTATGGTTGCTGGGATCTCGTGGGAAATTGAGGGCTTGATTAAGCAGGCTCAGTCTACTGAACCTGATCCCAGCTCTGGTCTCACCACCTGTCTCTTTGTGCCTTTTGCAGTCCATTCCCAGGTTATCCATTGGGGTCACACTGCTAGGTTTGCCGGCCATCCTAGGTTGAGTCGTACCATTTCATTCCTCAAGCATTTTTTTCAGATGGCTCTCACTGGAGAGTGATGCCTCAGAGTATGTTAGGGCCTGCATTGTGTGTGCTTGCAATATGGGGACTTCCCAACCTCTTTCAGGTTTGTTGCAGTCCTTTCCCATACCAAGTAGGCCCTGGTCGCACACAGCTTTGGACTTTGTTTCTGGGTTACCACCTTCCGAGGGTAACATTGTCATTTTAACCATTGTGGACAGGTTCTCTAATGCTGCTCATTTCATCACCTTAGCTCCTTACAGCTGCCTAGTTGTTGGTCCTGCATGTTTTTTGCTTACATGGCATCCCGTTTGATATAGTGTCGGACCAGGGGCTGCAGTTTCTTTCCCAGGTGTGGCATGCTTTTTGTGGTGCTCTAGGCATCTCTGTCAGTTTGACCTCTGGGTTTCATCTTCAGTCTAATGGCCAGTCTAAGAGATTAAATCAAGAGTTGGAGACCATGCTGCATTGTGTTGTTTCCTGGGAGCCTGCCACCTGGAGTTCGTATCTCCCCTGGCTCGAATATGTGCACAATGCTCATATCTCTTTACCGACTGACCTTTCTCCATTTGAGACTTCTTTTGGCTATCAGCCACCTCTGTTTCCCTTTGAGGAGGGTGGTATTGTAGTGCCATCTGTTTGGCATCACCTCCGCTGTTGTCGGCGCATTTGGCAGCTCACCAAGGCGGTGTTATTACGGTCTTCAGCGCGGTATCATCATTTTGCTGATCATTGGTGGGCCCCGGCCACCTTGTATTCACCCGGTTGGAGGGTTTGGTTGTCCTTGAGGGACATTCCCTTAAAGGGGGTTGCTAGGAAACTGGTGCCTAGGTCTATTGGCCGTTTTGAGGTGGTAAAGGTTGTCAATCCCTTGGCTGTTAAGTTGCATTTCCCAGCCTCTATGAGAGTCCATCTCACGTTTCATGTCTTCCGGGTTAAGCCTGTGGTCTCCAGCCCCCTCTGTTCTCCTGAGGATCCGCCACCTCTGCCCTGGATAGTGGATGGGGGGTTGGTGTACTCGGTTAGCAGAATTCTGAATGTTCATCTGTGGGATTGGGGTCTCCAGTTTTTTGTGAACTGGAAGGAGTTTGGGCCTCAGGAGTGGTCTTGGGTTCCATGGCGGTTTATTGTTGATCCGTCTTTACTTTGGGACAGAGAGCATCTGGGCACGTTAGGTGGGCTGCTCAGAGGCGGCCCTCAGGGGTGGGAGTGAGGGGTACTGTCATGGTCTGTGAGGGTTTGCTGGGTTTAATCTGTTTTGGGGTTTGTTTTCATTTTTCCTCTCTCTCCAGCATGATTAGGTGGAGTGTATATTATGCTTCCACTCCTCTACAGGGTGGAGCTCGGTTGATGGGTCCTCCTTTCATGCACCTATTCCTAATCAGGCAACAGAGTGGCTTGCAGTTAAGGATCGAGGGGGGCGGTGGTTCTTCGCCAGTTGATCTTCACCACTACGAAAGCTGCTCAGACCACTGTGGATTTCTGTGTCACCAGCCCCATGAATCCCAGACAGATTGCCATCTCCAGCTGGCCGACAAGTATCAGCAGAGAAGAGGACCTCACTTTTCAGATATCTGCCTGCCCGCTCTGTCCCCGCACCATCTAGGATTACACAGTATCCACACCTGGCAGACCAACATACATCTAAGGGTCTCACCCGACTCTCTGTAGCAAGTGAGGAGTTACAGTTTTTGCGTTAGGTGCTACAGTATGCTCCATTCATTTTGTGCCGTAACGCTAACACTCTTTTCTTTTTCCAGCAGAGTTGCAGTATGCTTCATAACCATCTGCCAGCCCACTCCCTAGTTTCCTGTTGTTTTACTGCTGTCCATGCAGCAGTGTTTACGGCAAGTCATCTGCCTAGCCTGTTCAGTTTGTTGTTTTTGTATCCATTATTACTTGTAGCCAAGATGTCGCTGCTTTACTTGTTTATGATTGCTAGTCACTTCTTGACATCTGTGATTTTCAAGCTTCAGTATTGATGTACAGCTTTGAAGGCTGGACAGCCAGTCTCTAGTGTTGTAGTACTTGAGATCAGTCTTTTTGATGGTCTCTGTCTTGTCATGGACTCGACCGCATTTGGTCTCGGTCTTGTCATGGACTCAGACATTGCGGACTCGGGATTTTATTTCAAGACCAGTCAAGACCACAGCTCTGGAAATATCACTAAATTGCCAGAATACTGTCCAATTTATTTGTTAACATCTTTGCTTTTATTGGATGCAAATCGTACTGATTCAAATCCAACAAAGATTGCGCTCCTCTGCCTCTCAAACGAGCGCACCTCGCAGACTCCGCCCCGGCTAGGTCGCTGCTATTATCACTGCTTACGCCTGTATCATTTCACCGCAGTTTGCAATCTACCACAGAGCACGGACAGTTTCATTCACAATGTGTACGTTTGGTCTCACTATGGTCATGCGTGTGCTGCATAAATCGAATAACAACTGGCATGAACACGAGGAGAAATAAGAGGGAAAATGAAGATCAAAGGAAAATTTCAGGCTTCCGATTCAACAAAAAAAATCCCAGCATGAAAGGTACAGTAAATACCAACCTTCGTGTATTTTGATACATAAACTAAAAATTTAATGCAAGTTTTAGGGCTGCAACGATTCTTGGAGTAAGGCAATTCGATTATTAAAAATCCTCAACACAAATTTGTTGCTTTGATGTTTCGTTTCAACTCTGCAGCTCAGGTGTCTCCATGTAAGTGGAGGATTTCCTCCACATTAGTTCTCCATCGCTGTAACAGATTTCCGTCATTTGGAGAAAAAAAAAAAAAAACGCCCCTTTAACACGAGTGGATCGCTGAGATGTTTTTCCACGCCCCCGCTCTTTGCTGCGTGTGTGCATGTTTGAATGTGCGCACGTGTTGTGCAGAGGATGTCAGCTGTTATTTTTTTCTTTGTCAGCTGTAGCCACAAGAACAGACCTATAACTAGGGATGGCACGATACCGTTTTTTTATGTCCGATACCGATACCGATATTTTACATTTGGATATCGGCCAATACCGATATAAATCCGATATTTAAAATTGATCCAGGCATTTAAAAACATAAAAAAAAAAAAAAGAAGTCAACAGTCTCTCACACAACAAAATCAAAGGTTTTTAGTTGTCCCACATACAAGACTAAGGACCAGGGCGGGCAGAGCTTTTTAGGCAGTGGCACCAAAGCTCTGGAACTGTTTACCACTCCAGCTCCATTTAGCTGACTCTGTGGCGTCATTTAAAAAATAGTTGAAAACTTTTCTGTTTAACCAGGCTTTCTAGTTTCTGACTTTATTTTTATTCTTTTTCTTTTAATATGGTAATGTTATTATGTTTTTAACATAGTGTTTTCTGGAGGTGGGGGATGATATTGTGTTTTAATTATCGTACAGCACTTTTCTGTCTGAAAAACGCTATATAAATAAACTTTACTTACAACAATAACTATCACCTGAATCCTGTTGCTTCTGTGTGAGAAGGTGATGCTTATGGCATGTTGCAAATTTCATTAGGGCTGCAACTATCGATTATTTTAGCAATTGTGTATTCTATTTATATTGATTACCCAAGTAATTGGATAAGAAATACTTTTCTTCATATTAACAGTTCATCTGCATATTTTAACTTCCATACTGCAGTTTTTCCCTGTGTGAAACAAACAGGGTGGATGGAGCAGCTACGAAGTTCTCTTTTCTTCACTTACTGATCAGGTGGTTGATGAAGGACCTCCAGTTGTTTCCCAGTAAAGGTTTAATGGTGGTTACAGGGACGAAAAGGCTTCTTTTGGACACTAGAACAACATTTCCTTCTGCTCCATCTGAGCGCGCCGGCTCCGCCTCTTTCCGATTGTGCAGACAGACTGCACGTAAATCAGCTGACTGCTGCTGTTGCATCATCAGTGTTCACGTGAAAAACTAGGGGCTGCGTGAGCGCAATCTTGTAATGCTTTATATTTACAAGCATTCTCCTAAATACGTTTCTACTGCAGGTCTATATTTAGTCACAAATCAGGGATTAAAGTATCAAAAATATTTTAAGGGGTTCTTCCGGTACCGGACGGTCACTAGTGCTAATAGCGGCACTCGCTAGCAGTATGTCCGGGAGCTGAAGTAGAGAAAAAAAATAACAGCTGAGTCTTAGCACAGCGAGCACAACACAACACGCAGAGCGCGGTGGAGGCAGAAAAACATGTCAGCGATGATCGCTCAGTGTCAAAGGGACGAGGCGACGGAGGATCTGAGGGGGATCCTGATCCCCCACTCCATTCCAGTAGGTGGGGGTAATGCAGCTCTAAGCTGGTTTGGTCAACCTCAAACCCACAAGAAGAAGAAGAAGACGACTGAGCCCTGTAATGCAGCTAATGTGAGCGAAACGTTATTTAATGTATCGGATTAGTATTGGACCAATACCGATACTGAATATCGGATCGGCGCATCCCTACCTATAACCACAGTGTACTGGGGAAAGGGGGGCTGCCATTAGCACTAGCAATCGTTCAGAGAAATATCTGCAGTACGGAAGTTAAAATATGCTGATGAATTGTTAAAATGAAAAATTATTTCTTATCCAATTACTTGATTGATTGACGGAGTAATCAATTGAATACTTGATTACTAAAATATTTGATAGTTGCAGCCCTACTTGTATTCAGAAAGCCATAGTCAAACATTAGTTTTCAGCACCAGTAGAGCTATGAGAGGCCTTCAAGAATAAAATAACTACAGTTCCCAGCAAGATGACGTCACTTCCTATTGTTGCATTAAAAACATGAGTTTATGCTCACAACATGGTGGCTGATATTCAAATGTAGGAAATGCTTTTAGCAGCTGATTGTTAAAAAACCTGGATTATGTTTTTGTTGTGTATTTTTTTTACGTGATTTCTGCAAACGCATTAGTGGAAGGAAACGGCACTCTGGGACACATTAAATGCCATCCATCCATCCATCCATTTTCTTCCGCTTATCCGGGGCCGGGTCGCGGGGGCAGAAGCCTAAGCAGAGAAGCCCAAGCTTCCCTCTCCCCAGCCACCTCCTCCAGCTCATCCGGAGGGACCCCAAGGCGTTCCCAGGCCAGCCGAGATACATAATCTCTCCAGCGTGTCCTGGGTCTACCACGGGGCCTCTTCCCGGTGGGACATGCCCGGAACACCTCACCCAGGAGGCGGCCAGGAGGCATCCTAATCAGATGCCCGAGCCACCTCAACTGGCTCCTTTCGATGTGGAGGAGCAGCGGCTCTACTCTGAGCCCCTCCCGGATGGCCGCACTCCTCACCTTATCTCTAAGGGAGAGGCCAGCCACCCTTCGAAGGAAACTCATTTCTGCCGCTTGTATTCGCGATCTTATTCTTTCGGTCACTACCCAAAGCTCGTGACCATAGGTGAGGGTAGGAACGTAGATCGACCGGTAAATCGAGAGCTTCGCTTTTACGCTAAGCTCCCTCTTCACCACGACGGACCGGTGCAGCGTCCGCATCACTGCAGAAGCAGCCCCGATCCGCCTGTCGATCTCCCGTTCCCTTCGCCCATCACTCGTGAACAAGACCCCGAGATACTTAAACTCCTCCACTTGAGGCAAGAACTCGTTCCTGAGCCGGAGATGGCACTCCACCCTTTTCCGGCTGAGGACCATGGCCTCAGACTTAGAGGTGCTGATTCTCATGCCAGCCGCTTCACACTCGGCTGCGAACCGTTCCACTGCGAGCTGGAGGCCCCCCCCCGATGAAGCCAACAGAACCGCTTCATCTGCAAAAAGCAGAGATGAGACTCTGAGGCCACCAAGGAAGAAGCCTTCCGCCACCTGGCTACGCCTAGAAATTCTCTCCATAAAAATTATGAACAGAATCGGTGACAAAGGGCAGCCCTGACGGAGTCCAACACCCACAGGAAACAAATCCGACTTATTACCGGCTATACGGACCAAGCTCTCACTGTGGTTGTACAAGGACTGAATGGCCCGCAACAATGGGCCAGACACCCCATACTCCCGCAGAACCTCCCAAAGAACACCCCGAGGAACACGGTCGAATGCCTTCTCCAAGTCCACAAAGCACATGTAGACTGGTTGGGCAAACTCCCACGCACACTCGAATATCCTTGAGAGGATAAAGAGCTGGTCCAGCGTTCCACGACCAGGACGATTAAATGCTTGACCACATTAAATGCTTGATATATAAATGTAACTTTTCTGGATTATATGCAAAAATGATCATTCTATCGATCTAATAAGGCCTGATTTAGAGTTCTGCACTGGTCCTTTGTGTATAACTGAAAATCCCCTCTGAACCAAACCTGACATGCACCTCGAGAAATGTCAGGTTTGGACATTTCTACATTAGGCCCCATTACTCAATTAACAAGTGGGAGCGGCATTTAGCAGTTAGCATTAGCTTACTAATTAGCATTAGCGTTAGCGCTGGGGTGAGAAATATTTCTTGCTAGAACCCTGAAGTTACCATGGCCACCCCCAATGGTAACGGCAGAGAAGTAAGTAAGTTGTTTCTCCGCCATTAGTACATTGAGCTAGTGGTGGGCACATCGATCCTAATGTCGATAATATGGATGCCAACGTTGGTATTGGTATTGATCAATATCAGTGTAATGAGATCGATACGTTGGCTTCAGTTTCTCTCCTGTATGCAGTGCTGTGTTTTCATCAAAGATGCGAGCTGACTGTCTAAGTGTTGCTCCTGTCACAGCACAGAGCAGGCACACTTTGCTCCTCCCCTCCCCACAGTGTTTTGTTACACTGTCATGTGACGCATAATATACTTTATTTGGGGGGGAAAAAAGGATTTTGCTATGAAACATTTAAACCAAATTTAAATTTGTAGAAAATTAGTGAATGAAGGGAAATTTTTTATAAAATTTTTTTATTATACTTTCTGAACAATCTACCTGGAAAAAAGCTTGCATTTGTTCTTGAGTAATGATTTTGTACACTTAATTTATGAAAAAAAAAAATCCAGACATCAATGTATGGGGAAAATTGTTTTGTTAATTGTTCTATTGTTTCAGAACAATAACTTTTATTTTGATAAAGTATTTTCTACTTACATATAAACTTTGCCCAATTCTATCCTGGGTTTTAACTAATTAATGATCCAAAGGAAAAAAATCTCAAACCAGTTAAACTTCATGGAAATTCTTCATAATTATTAAAAAGTATTGGTATCAGTATCGGTGATAATGGCCCTGTGTTTACTTGGCATAGGATCGATACCAAATCTTGAAGTATCGCACACAACTACATTGAGCAGCATACACGAGGAGTGATTGACAGTGCTAAGACCCTCCTCCTGGCTCTGATTGGTTGTTTTTGACTGGGAGCGGTTCAGGGAGGAGGTGGAGGAGCTCCATTTTATCAGATGGATAGCAGATTATCATTCCCATACTGTTGTGACATAGTGACAGTTTTAACAAATATGTAAAAAACAGATTTCTATAAAAGTTACATACTGCAGCTTTAATCTGTATAAGATTAAAGGCTTTAGTTCTTACTGTCGATGAGAGTTTGCCATTTTTTCAGTTTTACACATTTGGCTATCTGGTTTTGAAATAGCACCCATTTTTACAAAGATTGTTGGTTTAAAGACAACATAACTTTATGCATTGTTTATGAAAGGCAGAGAAAAGTTAAGATTATTGTGATGAATTATGAATAATTGTTTTACATTCTGTGATAAATGATGGAAGTCACCCAGGAGTATTAAATAAAGATGGTTATATTTATTTGAGCTGTGAGTGTTTAATATCAGGATGACTTTATGGGAATGTGGAGCTTTCAGATCAATTTGAGAAGTAATTTTGATCATGTTTCACATTTTATTGGGTCATGTAGCATCAGGCACTGGTCTTGGTCTTGTCTCGGTCTCGCCCTCCCTCGGTCTTGGTCTTGACTGGTCTTGGACCCTAAAAGTCTTGGTCTTGTCCCGGTCTCGATACACTGTGGTCTTGACTACAACACTACCAGTCTCTCCATACCTGACCTGCCAGACAGACCAGTGTGCTTGTGGCGTCTTACCTCTGCAACTCCCGGTAAGAAGCATCTCAGATGGTGGGGGAAACAAGGAGGTGTGAAGGCTAGAATGAAGGCTTTTTCTCGCTACTTACCGGGAGTGAGCTGGTGGTGGTTTTGTCCTGTTGTGCCGACTTTCCTGGATTTATCCATTGATGCAATATTCTGCTCCCGAGTGGTCGAGGCCACAGACATGGTGTTGACATGTCTTCACTCGTTGGATCAGGCTGCATCTACGGCTGGAGAGGACTGTTTTCTAAGCTTGACGTTTATCAATGCTTAATCAATGGCAAACAAAACCTTTATTTTGAATGATTCCTTAACATTGCGCCAGTTGGATATTATGGTTCTAATGGAACCCTGGATTCATGATGGTGAGACTGTGTTGTTTTCTGAACTTCTTCCTCCCTGTTGTGAATTTTTCAGCTCTCCTACGGCCACCGGTAAAGGTGGGTGGCTAGCTTCAATTTTTAATTCCTCCTTCCACTGCTATGATAAACCATTTGATAGCTTTTCAAGGCAAATTTTTCTATGACTGTGCTCTGTGCTGTTGTGTATTGTCCTTGAAGATTTAACAAAGATTTTGTTCATGATTTTATGTATTTTGTCCCTGGAATTGCTAAGAAATATGACCACTTCTTAATAGTTGGTGATTTTAATATACATGTATGTTGTGAGTCTAGACCTCTGGTCAGAGAGTTTTTGGATCTCTTGGACTCATTTAACTTAATTCAGTCTGTTCCTGGACCCACACATCAAAAAGGACGCACCCTGGACCTTGTGCTGTCTTATGACCTATTTGTGGACATCAGTGAAATTTGTCATTCCTGTATTTCAGACCACTTTCCTGTGTTGTTTACTGTCACTGTCACCTGCTCTGAGATTTTATTCCCTCCTACAAGCTGGCAATGCACACTTAACTCTTTAACTGCCTCCAGGTTTTCTGCTGCTTTTAAGGATGCATGTTTGTATGCCCTGGATCACCGTGAATACAGTATTGAGGAATTATACACTATGTTTGACTGCACTTGTCCAGAGATCCTTGATTGCGTTGCTCCTCTGAGAAAGAAATGCTCTAAAGCTTGTTCTGAACCTTGGATGAATGAGGACAATTGTGCTCTCAGACGTAACTGCAGACAAGCAGAGAGAAAATGGAAAAAGGACAAACTCCAAGTCTCTTATGAAATTCTTCCAGACACATTATTTATCAGAGTGCTGTAAAGAAGGCAAAGGGTAAGTTTTTAATCCAATCATATTGCTGCTAATAGCCATGGGCCTCAAGTTCTTTTTAGGGTTTTTAATTCTCTTAAGGTCAAATCAGGTGCTACCATCTAACATGCTAAGTGAAACTTGACACTTGTCTCAGTTCAGGTGTTGTTCCAAATTCTTTTAAGCATGCTACGGTGCAACCACTCTTTAGATCCATCTGTGCTTGCTAATTTTTGGCCCGTCTCTAAGCTCCCTTTTTAATCAAAGGTCTTGGAGAAAGTTGTTTTTAACCAACTACAAACCTTTATAGCTGAGTTTGAAATTTATGAAAAATTTCAGTCTGGTTTTAGTACTGAAACTGCCCTTTTAAGAGTTCTTAATGATCTTCTCCTAGCTGTCGATTCAGGGAACTCTGCCATGTTAGTGCTTTTAGATTTAACAGCAGCTTTTGACACTGTCAGCCATTCAATTCTTCTGTCTTGTCTTGAACAGTGTGTGGGTATTAGAGACATAGTGCTTGGTTGGTTTAAATCTTATCTGAGTGACAGAAAATTCTCTGTAAATATGGGTGAATATTCTACTTCTGTAGCCTCTTTTTCCTGTTCTCTGTATATATTCAACCCCTGGGGTCAGTTTTTAGTAAGTATAACCTTTCCTTTTATTGTTTTGCTGATGACATTCAGATTTATTTTTCTATGAAATCAAATGCTCCCAATTCATTGTAGATTTTGTTAAACTGTCTTAATGACCTAAAGAATTGGTTAAGCATGAATTTTTTTCATCTTAATGAAAGCAAAACAGAGATTGTTGTTTGGTTGTGCTGAACAGTTGAAGGACTTTGCTGCCTCTTTTGGACAACTAGGGTTATGCATCCATCAATCTGTTAAAATCTTGGTGTGATCATTGACAGCTCCTTTAATTATGATAGACAGATTAGTTCTGTGGTGAAAACTATTTTTTTCCACTTGAGATTTTTGGCTAAAGTGAAGTCTTATCTTTCTTATAATGACTTTGAAAGAGTCATTCATACTCTTATCATGACAAGACTGGATTATTGTATGTAATTTGGTTTACCACAGTCATCTCTTTGTCGGCTTCAACTGATCCAAAATGCTGCTGCTCGACTTTTAACAGGGACGAGAAAGCGTGAGCATATTACTCCAGTTTTAGCTTCACTTCATTGGCTTTAGGATTAATATTAAAATTTTATTGATTGTTTTTAAGATTTTAAATTGGCTGCCCCTCTGTATTTTTCTGATCTTATTTATGTTCATACTCCTATCAGAGCATTGAGGTCTGCCAATCAGATGATCCTAAAAATTCCTACCTCTATACTTAAAAATAGAAGTGACCAAGCTTTTTCCATTGTTGCGCCAAATCTCTGGAATGCCTTACCATTACATATTAGAACTGCCCGGTCAGTTTCTACATTTAAGTCTTTGCTCAAGACCCATTTCTACTCTCTGGCTTTTAATTCGAGCTAATCTTGACAGCTTGTAATTATTTAGTTATTATATTTTGTCTGAATTTTTGTTTGTTTGTTGTTTTGTCTTTTAAGTATGGTATTTTTGGTTTATATAAATAAATTTGACATTGACATTGGCATTGGCATTGACATCTAAGTTAAACTATACAGACTCGCAAACAGCTGGGGACGGGCTGGACGTGTCCCCCCCCAACACTGGAGACAGGTGCATTTCTCCCACCCAAAAATTACACTGTGGAGGAGAAAAATTTTTAACTCGCGTGCTTTTGTTTTGAAGGCGCAACATAGTGTCATGCCACTGCGCTGCCCCCGCCTCTGAACAGTGTTTGGGAGCGGGAGACGGCAGGAGTCAGAAACTCTTTGAATGAGGTAAAACGGTCTGTCGGGAATGTTACCATGAATATGGCTTGTTTGTCAGTTTGCTTTCATACATAGGATAAAGTTTACTTACTGGACAAGAAGTCAATTTACAATGAATTTCAAATGAGAGGTGTAAAAATCATTTTGGCTCTTCTGCTTAGACCTTTTGTGTACCTGTTTGGCTGAATGCAGGGCTGTAAAGAGGCACACAGCTTGTCTATTAAATGTGAGAGGTATCACTTTTATTTATTTCTATTGGTTCTTATTATTGTGCGGTGGTGTGTTTGTTTATTCCACGTCTTGCCAAGAAGATTCTACAGGTGCTAGTCATAAAATTAGAATATCATGAAAAAGTTGATTTATTTCAGTAATTCCATTCAAAAAGTGAAACTTGCATATTCATTCATTACACACAGACTGATATATTTCAAATGTTTATTTCTTTTAATTTTGATGATTATAACTGACAACTAATGAAAAGCCCAAATTCAGTATCTCAGAACATTAGAATATTGTGAAAAGGTTCAATATTAAAGACACCTGGTGCCACACTCTAATCAGGTAAGGCCTTTAAATGGTCTCTCAGTCTAGTTCTGTAGGCTACACAATCATGGGGAAGACTGCTGACTTGACAGTTGTCCAAAAGACAACCTTTGACACCTTGCACAAGGACGGCAAGACACAAAAGGTCATTGCTAAAGAGGCTGGCTTTTCACAGAGCTCTGTGTCCAAGCACATTACTAGAGAGGTGAAGGGAAGGAAAAGATGTGGTAGAAAAAAGTGTACAAGCAATAGGGATAACCACACCCTGGAGAGGTTTGTGAAACAAAAGCCATTCAAAAATGTGGGGGAGATTCACAAAGAGTGGACTGCAGCTGGAGTCAGTGCTTCAAGAACCACCACGCACAGACGTATGCAGACATGGGTTTCAGCTGTTGCAGTCCTTGTGTCAAGCCACTCTTGAACAAGAGACGGGCTAAAGACAGAAAGGACTGGACTGCTGCTGAGTGCTCCAAAGTTATGTTCTCTGATCAAAGTCAATTTTGCATTTCCTTTGGAAATCAAGGTCCCAGAGTCTGGAGGAAGAGAGGAGAGGCACAGAATCCACGTTGCTTGAGGTCCAGTGTGAAGTTTCCACAGTCAGTGATGGTTTGGGGTGCCATGTCATCTGCTGGTGTTGGTCCACTGGGTTTTCTGAGGTCCAAGGTCAATGCATCCATCTACCAGGAAGTTTTAGAGCACTTCATGTTTCTTGCTGCTGACCAACTTTATGGAGATGCAGATTTCTTTTTCCAACAGGACTTGGCACCTGCACACAGTGCCAAAGCTACCAGTACCTGCTTTAAGGACCATGGTATCCCTGTTCTTAATTGAGCAGCAAGCTCGCCTGACCTTAACCCCATAGAAAATCTATGGGCTATTGTGAAGAGGAAGATGTGATACGCCAGACCCAACAATTCAGAAGAGCTGAAGGCCACTACCAGAGCAACCTGGGCTCTCATAACATCTGAGCAGTGCCACAGACTGATCGACTCCATGCCACGCCACATTGCTGCAGTATTGAGTGCTGTACATGCTCATACTTTTCATATTCATACTTTTCAGTTGGGCAACATTTCTAAAACTCCTTTTTTTGTAAATCAACTTTTTCATGATATACTAATTTTATGACCAGCACCTGCATGTTCTGGATTCATAGCCTTGTTTGCCAGAAAGAGTTTTACTCTGTGGATTTTGGTCTCAGCAATAAAAGACATTTTCATTTATAACTGCTTACAGAGTCCTTCTTTGCCGTCCTGTTTGTGACACCACCTGACATGACACTTGCATTCAGACTTTGTGACTCGAAAATGTTCGAAACTCCAAATGTTGATAATGCTGTTTTTGCTAAATATATAAAACTGTTTGTGGTCACAATAGTAACTATGAAAGGTGATATGTCACTTAACCTTTTTGTTTCAGCTGAAGTTCACTCAAAAGTTGCCTCTGACCCTAAACACATGAAGAATAGGTTTGAATTACTCATCAAAAATGTCCAATTTCATGAAACCTGAACAAAAAAATAAATAAATAAAATTGACACAGAATAATTAGAAACAAGACTAGATGCCATTTTGGTGAATAAATAATTCAGCAATTTGGTTTCATAGCCAGGACACACAGGAGATGTAGACAGTGCCACCACTGACCTGTTCTATCCTTCAGCTATGTGCTGTGTTCACTTTCTGACTGCAGTTACTCACTCTCTGTGGTTTTGCAACAAGGGACACTATTTGGCAGAGCTCCATCATTTCTACTGAGTGTATCAGAGTTGCCTCTGCACTGACTGAGGCACTGCAGCAGTCTGCACCTTATAGCAGTAACATTCCAGCAGAGCAGGAGGGGACAGAGGAGGAAACCCATTCACACTGTTGTTTTGTTTTTCTTTTGTTTTACTTGTTGCTGTGTTTCTTATTTAAGAGTTTGATTACTTATGTAAATTCATGGTAAAATCCACTCAAACAAGTCACATTTTGGATTCTAAACCGGACCAGTTTATAGTTGAAGTAATCACACATTTAGCTGGATTGCAGTATGACTCTTAGGGTGTTTTAATACTGCAACCAGTGTAGAGATGGGTGGCTCTCTTAGTGCCAGAGCCGCATCACATTGTAACAGCACACAACCCCTCCTCCTATTGCTTTCCTCTTTAATTGCTGTACCTATGGCACAATAAGGAGCTACAGGCTTTGCATTAGGTTGTAAGTCTCCACCTGTCCTGCTTCCTCTAACTCTGCGTATTCTTTTCAACCACAAAGTGCCTCACTTACTGGATGTAATTAACCATGAAAATATGTATTTTTTCCATTAATGTGCTCTGGCACTAGCTAGTTATTGTCCAAGTGTACACCACCTGCAGAACAGGAGAAAGGTCCAGACTCTGCTTGAATGGATGTATTTGTCAGTTATGGAGATCAGCTGTGATTGATAGGATTTATATTGCTTTATAATGAAAAGACACGAAGGCTCTTTTTTTTTCTCTGAAAGAGTCTCATTGATGCTTTTCCCATATCCAGCATCACCTCCCCCTCCTTGCTGATTCAGTGCAGTGCCGCTTTGCTTACATATGCGTCTGGAGAAGGCTGGATGGCAATTGCTATCAAGAGTGATTTGAGAGGTTTATGCAAAGCTGAGCTGGTTGGATGTAATCGACTGTGCTGTATGTCTCTCTAAGAAATGAGGAAAGGGGAGAAGCTGAATGAACAGAGAGAAATCCGAAAAGGGGTTACAGTAGGGGGGCTTTCATTCACGAACCTGTCTGAAGCAATCCAATGAAGAACAGTATTTAACGTACTATATATTCGAGCCTGTCTTCCTTGAAAAAACTACCACATTGATTGTTTCTGCCGGCACATTTTATGACCAATATCTACTTTCTAAAATGAAATTAAGTGACCTCTAGCGGCTTTGGGCAAAAGTGCATGTGTACAACGTGTTTTGTTTTCTCTGGTAAGTCCTGGAAAAATACGTAAATATGGATTTCCTCAGATTTAAAGGTTGTTGTTAAGTAATATTCTAATTTTCTGAGATACTGAATTTGGGCTTTTCATTAGTTGTCAGTTATAATCATCAAAATTAAAAGAAATAAACATTTGAAATATATCAGTCTGTGTGTAATGAATGAATATGCAAGTTTCACTTTTTGAATGGAATTACTGAAATAAATCAACTTTTTCATGATATTCTAATTTTATGACTAGCACCTGTAGAATCTTCTTGGCAAGACGTGCAATAAACAAACACACCACCGCACAGGAAACAGATGACAATGACCTGACAAAGATCTGACGAGAACACAGACAAAATATATGCACTAGGACTAGGAGAATGAGACAATGGGAAACAGCTGGGAAGGAAACACAAGAAACAAAACTAAACTCAAAGCACAAATACCAAGACACACCAAAATAAAACGGGAAGTGGAAACACAGACCAAGGGCCTATCACAGGAAGCATGTTCATAGGTAGAAGCGTACATTTTGAAAACACTCATATAGGTCTTATTTCAGGGCCTGCAGAACTGACTGATACTGTCATTTGGATTGGAGGACATGTTGATTCACCATCACCATCTTAAACTTCTAGCATCCAACAAGTTACCTGCACACTACCAGCTCATTATAGCACCAGGGCCACCATAGATGTAAATGACTTTCTTGATCAGTGTGATGTACAGAATATTTGTACCAAATTTCATACATTTCTGAGAAACTAAATGGTTTTCTCTCCATGTAAATTTTTGTTTCATTATGTATGAGGCGCTATTGTGGAAACTGTCATTGTTTCTCCATTTATGGATTCAGGTAAGTGATTCAAATTTGGGACAAATTGGAAAAAGCATGCGTGAGTGACGACAGAAAAGTTGAGGTTGTAAAACGTCAAAATGAAGACCAAATTTGGCGCCTTCCTGTGACAAGACTATAAATATTTTATAATATTCTATTATATTAATATTCTACAAAACAGTGCATAACTTTTGATGTCCCACTTGTCTAGATGATGCTGTGCGATTTTGGTGTTACTGGGTCAAACAACCTAGGAGGAGTTTATTCAAATGCGAGGTGTGCAAAATCGCTAAATTGGCAAAGGACAAACATCAAGCCGATGGTTGGCTTCCTGTTTGTTGTGTGGGGATGCTATAATAATATTTTTGGTTTGTCTTGACATGACCTTTATGTGAACTGAATTTCATGGTTTGAGGACTAGCTTGATTTTTGCCTCGCCCATAGGAACCCGAAATTTGAATTTCAACAGGGCGCTGTGGAGCCCCTTCTTAGAGTTTCTTCTTGTCAATGTTAAAAAATGAAAATTTTTGCAAGATCTGACCTCTGTGCCAAAATTGGTAAGTTTTCATAAACATTCAGGGGGTAAAATTTACAGTCATTTACTCAGAATAAGAATAAGAAAAAAGAAAAAGACAGTCCTTTACGATTCCAATTAGGTGCTTTTCCAGTTTCCCTAAGCCAGGTGTCTCAAACTTGCGGTCAGTGGGCCGCATCCGGCCACGCTCCCTACTTACAGTCTGTGATTTGATGTCAAAAATATGACAATTTGACCCTTTAAGTTGCTTTTTTGACATTTCGCTTTCCCCTCCAATTAAGAGGAGTTAGCGAAATGTCAAAAAAGTAACTTAAAGGGCCAAATTGTCATATTTTTGACATCAAATCACAGTCTGTAAGTAGGGGGCGTGGCCGGATGCGGCCTGCGGACCGCGAGTTTGAGACCCCTGCCCTAAACCATCCCATTTTGGAAACCATTTGACCTGAACCACGTTCCTATGGGGTCCATTGGCAATTCTGGCCACATACTGTACTATGCGACCTTGACCTTTTTTGAGTTTTATGCCTAACAATTACAATAGGCTCCTCGCCAATCCCTTCAGGGGGCTTGGGCCTAATGAACATAAACAGCATGCTGAGATGTAATACACTGCAGCACTTAATACAGGCTGCCTTCCATCTAACACTCTACTGTAAGTTTTGTCCCTTTAACATACATATTCACATATAGTCAAATGGCCTGCCCATTCACTTTCTCACTGACAAACGTGTGTGTGTGTGTGTGGATACAGAGGGATCTAAGCCAACAGATTGCTGTATCCTCCTTCTGCTGGGGTGCAAACATTATGCAAATCTTCAGCTGGGCTATTTGTAGTGAAGTCACCTTACAAGGGACACTATATTATATATGTTTGTGTCATTTCTGCAGTGTAAGAGAAGGCATCCCACTTGTTGCACCTCTGCTACAGGGGAGAAAATGTTATGGCAGTCATCCATTTTAAAATCCCACTTTTAACCAGAAAGGCAGGCCAGCTATAATTATAGGAATAGCATTCACTTTTCTGTGGCTTCAGCAACCTCTCTCACACATTGAGAAACTCATTTCCCAAAACAAACCTGCTAAGTTAGACTGAATGACTCAGTTAAGCACTAGAGACCATCAGGTTGTTGAAGACTTAATTCTACATTTAATTATTGATTCTTTTACTTACTTTTCCAGTGACTTCTGTGCTTCTCTCTGCTCTTTGCATGTTGTGAGTATATCGGGATATAATAAAAATGACCAGCAACATATGACATATTACTCCATGTAATTAAATATTTATCAAGTTTTAACAAATGCCTATATCCAATGCTGAATAAATAGTGAATATACACAATTTTTAAGTTCAGCTTAAGTCAAGTCTGATCATTTTCCCCAAAAAACATTTCTTGTGCAAACAATTATCTAAAAACATATGCAGCATCCCTTTCACTCACTTACAAAACCTTAAATTCATGTGCTGGATCATGTCACATCCCCAAGTGCAGTTTTGAGACAAATTTCTCACTGTCAGCTTCACACAAATTCACAAATGTAAGATCTGTTCAAGTGTTAGTAGGAAACTGAGACATCTGGGCTTATTAACTTAAAAATTTTGAGATACCAAATTCGACATTTGGAGTTAGCTTGGCCAATCAAGAAACTCTGTGAAGAACTTCATTCCCTTCTTACCCAGAAGCAGATGGCACAAACGCATGCCCACTCAAAATATGGGTTTTTTTGTTCTTCTAGTGGCAGAAACAAGCTTCCATACATCACCTCTCTGCTAGAAAACAGATTTACAAATTACAGAAACAACACAGTAACCGATTAAAGGATTTAGGATTATAAAAGCCTAATTAAATAAACATTATTGATTACATATACAGTGGCTTGCAAAAGTATTCATACCCCTTGAACTTTTCCATATTTTGTCACATTACAACCACAAATATAAATATATTTAATGTGAAAGACCAACACAAAGTGGTATACAACTGGTGTACTCTCTTAATAGTACCACAATTAAAGCACATGCATTTACGGTTTTATAAATGAGTGAAAGGGATGTTCTGTGTATTTTTAGACATTTGTATGCACAGGAAGCTTTTTGAAAGAGTAAGTGATCAGATTCGAGAAGCTGAAGTGCTTTGTATTTGTGTGGATTGAAACATGCACTTGTTGGCCCTGTACACGTTTATAAACATTAGTGTTATAATCCAGCTGTGGCAGGCAGTTTTAGGATTTCAATACAGGACTTTTTAACTTGAAGTCTCCGCTTTATTGCTGGTAGCATGGACTTTACAGAGAGCCAACAGAGCTGGACTGGAGCCAGCAGAAAAAACTAGAAATCTCACAAAATTTGAAAAACACACTAACAAGAACACATAGCGTGCAGGGAGCTATTGACAATGACATCACAAAGAACTGAACAGAACAGACAATATATACACACAATGGGTAACAAGGATACAAGGAAAGTGGGTTCCATGGGTATTTTTTTTTGCTTTTTAAGTCTCAAGCTGCCCAGATTTGGCTAATCTGTGCCCACTATACCCTTAGAATTCTGTCTTTGGCTCTGAGAGGAGACACCTGAATTGGTCTCCCCTATAAGATTATTTGACTGGATGCATAAGTAAGCATTTATGCATCCAGTCATCCTAATAAAGTTCTCAATGAAAGTATTTGGTAATGCAAATTATAAGTCTTTTATTTCTCAATGACAGTGTTCTGTGAATGTCTCTTTCCACTGCCTCTCTTCTTATAATCATGTTTTCATCTCATATTCAGCAGCTGAATTAGTATTCTTTCCTCATTTCTTTCTCTCTCTTCTCCACTGACATATGTATGTTTGGGATCAGTGTGATGAGTTTGGGCACATGTGTTTAGGTTGGTGAGGATAAATGACTGTAAATGATAAATTATAAGTTTTTGATCCTAAACTCAGGTGCATTTTCTTGCAACATCCCCCTCTTTTAATTTTCTTTGTCTGAAAAAAAAAACCTTTGCTCACTATTCTTTCTTTACATTTATCTTTTTGACTTACTTGCATAGGTGTTTTTTTGCTTTGTTTTTGCCCTGCATTCTCCAGTATTGACATTATTAGCAAAGTACTTGAATAATGACTATTTTCTCACCAAATGATGTTGTGAATAATTATTTGCCTTTTTTTTTTTTTTTTTTTTGTCATTGCTAGTTTCCTAGTTAATCTTTTTTATTTTTATTTTTTAACTAACCTGTCCTTTCCGGCAGAAAGCTATATTATTGTCTGCATGCTCTGTTGTGCCAAACAGCTTTGCTGTGCCAAGAGGAGTTGTATTCTAGGCTCTTCTTGTTGTTACTATTTATTTATTTTATTCTTTTCTTTATTTAGCTTTAAATAGTATGGCCCAACTACACCGGAACTGACAGGTGAAAGTGCCGGGGGGGGGGTCACCAATAATACCTGTAATAAAATACCAAAGCACACAAGCAAAAGGAGGACAGAGCAAAAAACAACAAACAGCATCTGAAAGAGAAGTATAAAACAGAAAACAAGCATATACTCTTGTTCTGTTGCTTATGTGTGTGTGTGTGTGCATGCCTGTGTACGTGTGTATGTTTGTCATGAAACGTACTTGGTAAGGAGGGTGAGAAGCCATAACAACCACCCATGAGGGCCAAAGATAGCCAGAGATAGACCCAAGAAACCCAGGCCACCTACAGCCTCCTAGACCCGAGAAGACCCAAGACCACGCATCTTGATGACAACCATGATGACAATCGCGTGCCCAACCCAAGAATCCGTAATGTGCAGATGTCCACTTCTGTGCCCTTGATCAGCAGGTCTCTGGACTCCCTTAATTCAACTGCTAGTCAGGTCTTCTACTGACTACAGTGTCTTGCAAAAGTATTCATACCCCTTGAACTGTATATCTGATGGTAATGGACTTTAATGGCAGTTGCAACATCTTGATAAAGAGACCTGTGTCTGAAAAACAGTGGGGAAGGCCCACCCACCTCCTGATGTAAGTGTTGGACATGCCATCCATCCTGCTAACCACCGATGATGGTAAACAGACTTATGCTAACAAGACAAGGGGAAGCAATACTAAATACAACACAGACAGAACAGGGGACTGGCACAAAAAAAACAAAAAAAAAAAACAGCAAGTGACCTCATGAAATATAAACAAGACAACACAGAAGACTTGACAAAAAAAGCTAACATACAGAGGGAATCTAAATATGTAATAAACAGGGAAGACAGACACCAGAAACACAGGGAAGATGAGAACAAAGGAATCAGGAACTAAATATCAATATCTAATAAACCCAACCAATTAACCTAACTGGGGTTAGGTTAATTGGCTAATCTAAATTGCCCATAGGTGTGAATGAGAGCATGAATGTGAGTGTGAAAGGTCGTCTGTCCCTCTGTGTTGGCCCTGCAACAGGCTGGCGACCTGTTCAGGGTGTACCCTGCCTCTCGCCCTATGACAGCTGGGATAGGCTCCAGCCCCCCCGCGACCCTTAACAGGATGTGCGGAAGCGAATGGATGGATGGATGGATGAATAAACCCAACCAGTGATATAACAAAAACAGAACTTCACCAAGAAAACTCAAAACACTGGGCCACTAGCCCAGGACCATGACACAAACAAAGATGGCCAGTAGGGAGTGGGGAATTTTTTATATGAATAATACGTGAAAACTCACAAAGGGTCATTAGTTGTTGCTGACTTAACAGTTAGTCTCTCCATGTACAGTAAAATGGCTGCCAATTTTTTTTTCAAATCTTTTGATAGAGCCCTGAGTTGTTCTACTTGATGAAATGTCAAGTTCATCATTCAGTGTTTATGGGAAGGAATTAGAAAATTTTTCCATTTGAGCCGAATGAGCCACCATGCTAGAAGCCCATTGAAAGAATAACATCTGGGATTTCCTTACTACCTGGCAGATTTATTATATTATACACATGACAGAGATTACTTTACAGCTACTTGCCTCCTATAAACCTTGTCTGATCAGTGTGGATAATTTTATTGAGCACACATTCCAATTTGCCTGCCAGCGCTCTTGTTAAGATCTTATAATCACAACAAAGCAGGCTAACAATAAGACAATAGGACTCAAACTGCAATGCATCCTTGTCTTTTTTGAGAAGCACAGAAGTGGTATCCTGTATCATTGTTGGAGGAAGTGATTTGACCCTGAGTGCCTCTTAATATACTTTACACAACGCGGGGAGGGGTTTAGATGAAAAGGTTTAATGGAATGTTCCATGACGCCCTGGGGCATTACCTGATTCATTTTCTTAACCACTTGCTCAGTCTCCATTAGTTGTATCCTATGATCCTTAGTGTCTCTAGCTGCATCCTCTAGTTTAAGAATTTTAATGCAGTTGAGTAAATTTCACAGTGCTTAGAGGTGTAAAAATCCTCATGAAATTCCTTAGATTGGTTTTAAATTTCCAATGGTCTGTGATAATGTTGCCATCCTTATCCCTAACTGCTGAAATATAATTTGATGCAGCCATTTTTTTCAGCTTAGCATTTTACTAGCCCTTTCACCATGATCATAATAGTGTTGTTGTGATTTCATAACCATGTCTACGACTTAGTCATTCATCAAAATATCATATTCTACCTGAAATAGAGATCTTTCCTTCCATAAATCTTCAGATGGTGGGGCTGATTGATCAATAAATTTCAATCTCTCAGTAATATTTGATGGCCATCTTAATTTTCTTTTGGAGTAACTCACACTACACACTTGTGGTGTGTCTGTGGCTCAGCAGGTAGAGCAGGTCATCTACTAATCCAAAGTTTGACAGTTTAACCTAGTCATTACTGGCATTAACCCTGACTGTTGATGAAACTCTTTCCCATCTGAATATAAGACTGTAGTGTGTATATATCCGAGGCTTTGCAAGAAGGCCCTCATGTCATTGCTTACTTTTTGCCTGAATGCAATCCGGGAGGATGTATATATTGTCACCTGCCATAGTTGTAATCAGTGATGGCATAGTTACCTTGAAAAGTAATCTGATTTCTGATTACTGATCAATTAATTGTAGAAGTAACTAAGTTAGATTACAAGTTACCTTATTAGTTACATTCAACAGCTGCCAGTGTTGTGCCAAAAAGTCTGTATTTAAATGACTGTAAATGACTTCTTGACCTATAATCTGTGAAACATATGTCAAACATATTTGAGCGAGAAACTGTCATAGTCCTGGGCCGGTGGCCCAATGTTTTGTGTTCTTTTGGTTCTATTTCAGTTATTTCTCTGATTATGTTTATTAGTTCTCTTTTGCATTCCTGTTTATTTCTAGTCCCTTGTGTTTCCCTGTGCCAGGTCTGTGTCTCTGTCCAGTGTCTGTGTGCCATTTCCCCGTGTCAAGTCTGCGTATACCTTGTTTAGTCACTTCCTGTTTTATTTTGACAGTCTTGTGTTCCCCGTGCTTTGTGTTTAGTTTTGCTTCCCCTGTTATTAGTTTCATTTCCTTCACCTGCTGTGCCCTTCTGTTTCTTCTTGCCCTGATTACCTAATGTGTATTTAAGCCCTCAGTTTTCTTCTGTTCGTTGTCGTGTCGTTGTCTATGACTCCCGCTGCTGTGTGTATCCCTGTGTTTATTTTCACGCATTTAGTTCTGGCACCCGTCCATCCCAGTATAGCCCTGACCTTTTCTTTATCCTCATACACCTTTTTAGTTAAATTCAGCCTGTGGGTCCTGCATTTTTGGGGTCTCCCTGCTCCTGCCGCACAGCACGATATGACAGAAACAGCATTTCTATCACAAGGTAGAAGCTGCACTTTTTGGCAAAGTAACTTTTATATATTAATTTCTTATCAAGGTAAAAACTTGGCATTGACATTAAAAATGTCTTTTTAAACAGAAATCTGGCTAGGCTGCAGAAATCACAACTAATATAATATCACAGTTCTATAAAGATATTTTATTCATTTTATATTTAACCCCTTCATAAATCATGTTGACTGCACTCTAGTTACCAATATAAGCAAAGACATTACACATAAAAGCCCATAGAAAAATTGGAATCACATTATGGCAGGCGATCACTTTTTGGCACAACACCCGGAGTTTTTTTTTTATATGCTTATTATATATTATTATGTTATTACATAATCGGTTAAATGATTTACAAGCTGATATTGTCTTTATACAGGAGACATACGTGTCTAGAACACATTCTCCTCTCCACTGTTCCCTCACATGTACTCAGCCTGCTACAACAACAAACAAAGAGGCATAGCCATATTGATTAACAAAAAAGATAAACTTCACCATTAGAAATATTACATCAGACCCAGAAGGTATATTTATAATACTTAATTTAACTATTAATAATATAGATTTATGTATTGTTAACATATAGGGACCAAATGTTGTTGACCCCTCTTTCTTTCATCCTTTTTTCACTTCACTCTCTGATCACTCTGACACCATACTTAATAGGAGGAGACTTCAACCTGGTGTTTCCAGATATTGGATACATGAAGGATTTTGATCTTTACGATGCTTGGCGTTCACATCACCCCACTCTAAGGGATTACACCTTTTTGTCACCAGTACACCAGTACACACTTTTTAGTTAGCAGCTCCATTATGATGGATATCACAGACACTCATATTCCTCCTATAACTATCAGTGATCATGTACCGTTGTCTCACTCTCTGAAACAGAAAAGAGTCACACCACATATTAGGAACTGGAGATTTAATACATCACTACTTGAAGAGCAAGATTTCATTAATTATTTCAAAAAGGAGTGGGCAACATATTTAGAAATTAATGATCTGCCTGGAATATCACCATGTGTTCTTTGGGAAGCAGGAAGGGCAGTAATGTAGGAGAAAATATTTTACTGCTCGCATAAGAAAAATAAAGACAAAACATGTGTGTTAGAATTAGAACAAAAAATTTAATCTTTAGAAACTGTCTATGCTGCCTAATCACACAAACATATAATTAACACCCTGAGAAAATTAAAACTGTAATTAAAGGAAATAACTTATAAGAAGACACAATTTTTGTTGTAGAGGCTGCGTTTGGAAAACTTTCAACATGGAAATAAATCTGGAAAATTCCTGGCCAACCAGTTAAAACTAAAATAAAGAAAAAACAGCTATTTATTCTATTAAAGACTTGACTGGTAACATTACTCATGACCTAAAACAAATAAATAACTCTTTTAAAGAATTTTGTGAAGCCTTATACTCATCACAGATTAATCCATCTGATGCTGAAATTGAAAAATTTCTTATGAATCTACCTAAACTAAATGAACAGGCTGTGGCTCTTGATTCACTTCTTTCATCATCTGAATTTTATGAAGCAATACAGCATCTCCTGAATAATGAAGCCACACATTCAGATGGTTTTCCAGTTTTATAAAGAATTTTGGTCTGTGCTAGAACCCACTTATTTCAGAATGGTGACACAAATTCAGAACAATCACACAATATCTCAAAATATAAACTCTGCAAACATTAGCCTGCTTCTTAAACCAGGCAAAGACCCCACACTTCCATCCAGCTACCACCCAATCTCTCTCTCATTAATGTAGACCTTAAAAAATTTGAAAAGTCCTTGCCAGAAGATTAGAAAAAAATCACTCTATTATACATCCAGACCAAACAGATTTTATCAAAGGTCAGTACTCAGTCAATAACACATGCCGACTAATAAATGTAATAGATTACTGTTCCATTAACAAATTAGAAACCACAGATGTCTCTTTAGATGCAGAGAAAGCATTTGAATGGGTAAATTGATATTTCTGTTAGCAGTTCTACACAAATTTGGATTTGGTTCATTTTTCATAAACCGAATCAAAACACTATACAGCTCTCCAAATGCATGTGTCAGAACAAATGATCCTCTTTCCCAAAGCTTCAGTCTGCAGAGGGGCACCAGGCACGGCTCCCTGCTTTCTCCTCCACTTTTTGTCATTTTCATTGAGCCACTAGCAGTAACAATCCAACAAAATGTAGATATTAAAGGAATTCAAACAGAAAATACAGACCATAAGATAAGTCTTCATGCTGATAATGTATTACTTTTCCTTGGGAACTAAAAAACCTCTCTTCTGAAGACAATCACAGTTATAGATAAGTTCTCATCCATATCAAATTACTCCATCAACTGGAGTAAATCAACAGTTTTGCTTCTGAATTGTAATTTTCACAACAAAACTAAAACCTCCCTACAGTCGGGCAACATTAGATATTTAGGTGTTAATTTTTTTGCCAGGCTGTCAAACCTGAATCATATTCCTCTACTAAAATCAATAGAGGATGATCTCACACGTTGGAACTCTCTACCTATATCTCTCATAGGGAGAGTTGCCACAGTAAAAATGATGATTCTGCCTAAAATCAATTATCTGTCCTCACTGATCCCTAATAAACCTGTCATTGCTTGGTTTAAGTCACTAGACTCAAACATTTCAAAATTTATGTGGAAAAATAAAACATCAAGAATAAGTTTTTACACAAGCCAAAATGGTTTTATTACTATTTCTTACCCAAGAGATTGCAATATGTTTCAAGATGGATAAAATCAAGCTCTTTATACAGCCCATGGGTGGATCTAGAACAAACACTCTGTGGAAAAGGGAAACTCTCTGACTTACCTTTCATTAGCTCCAGTAACAAACATCATAACTGCTGTAAAAGCCTTAACATAAACACTTCTCTGACAGCCTGGTGGGAATTTTTAAAAATAGCCAAGTCTTCTCTTATCCCATGTAAACTGATTCCCATTTGGAACAATCCAGATATATGTCAGAAAAAGAAAGTACTAAATTTTTCAGCATGGCAAGAGAAAGGAATAAAGAATCTAGAACATGTTATTCAAGATAGAACCTTTATTTCATATCAAGAACTTATTTCAAAATATGGAATTGGCAACAGCAAATTTCTTGAATATCAGCAATTGAGGTCCATCATACAGGCAAGATTTAATTTAAATAATCTGAAATTAGAAATTTAGAAAAAAGTATGGGTAACAAAATTTCTAAATCTTTATACCCCTAAATTGTTATCAAAAATATATAAGTTATTGTTAAAAATTAATGATTCAGTTTCTCTCCCAACTGCAAAATGGCAGTGAGATCTTTCCATCAACACAGATGAAAACTTCTGGACATTGATACATTTAAACACTTTCAAAATGATTAAATGGGGTGCCCGGGTGGCTTAGAGATGAAGCTGGCGGCCAGATACATATTCCCACTGGCCAAAAATACAAAAAAAAAAAGACTAAATGTCCAAATTTACAATTTATACAATACAAAACTCTCCATAGAATACACTATACAGGACACAGAATGTTCCAAATGGGAATCAGAGGCACAAATACATGCACCAACTGTTCAGAGGTTCTGCAGAGGATATGTGTAGACTTATCCACATGGTTTAATCGCATTATCCCAGCTTCACCAAAACTGTGCATTTTAGGTGATGGAAGTGAATTAGACATGGAAGCAAATATACACTCCTGATCAAAATGCATGATAAAACATTGCAAGAATTTGCATTTTGCACTATTGGATCTTAAGAAGGTTCAAAGTAGAGCTTCACAATGCTAAAAAAAGAAATCGGCGCAAGAGACAAAAACTTTTGAGCAGGGAATTTGTTGAAAACTGCATTTACACTCAAACATGTTTTTTCAGCTGATCAAAAGTTTAAGACCACAGCCTTTAAAAGCCAAAAGCTGTGCAAAAATTTGGATTCCATGTCATTTTCTGTCAAGTCTTTACACTGTCAAGACCTCCTGATGGCAAAAGCAAAAAAGCTCACTGACTTTGAACGTGGTAGGATTGTTGAGCTGCATAAGCAAGGCCTCTCACAATGTGCCATTACTGCTGAGGTTGGACACAGTAAGACAGTCATTTTGCATTTTTTAAATGATCCTGAGGGTTAAGGAACAAAAAAGTCAAGTGGTAAAAAATTTCACCAGCGCTGAGCTGCAGGATCCGATTGGCTGTCCGTCAAGACAGGGGACGATCCTCTACCCACATTAAGGCCCTTACTGGTGCTGATTGCAGCCCAATAACCATCAGAAGGCATCTGCAAGGGAAGGGCTTCAGAAACAAAAAACGTCTTCAAAGGCCACGTCTTCTTCAATGCCACAAAGTCCATTTGGACTTTGCAAGGATGCACCAAACATGGGACATTGAAAGGTGGAAGAAAGTCATCTTCTCTGATGAGAAAAAATTTAACCTTGATGGTCCTGATGGCTTCCAGCGTTACTGGCATGACAAGGACATCCCACCTGATAGTGGTGGTCCTAGCCTGTTTGGCGCCCTGGGCAAGCATCTCCGCCGGCGCCCCCCCTTCCCCCCATAGCGATCGCCGCAGCAGCACCTACCTCACTACTCTACCCTGGACCCTTTCCAGTTCGCCTACCACCAGAATAGGAGTACTGATGATGCCATCTCCATAGCGCTTCACTCCACCCTCTCCCACCTGGACAACAACAACACCTATGTGAGAATGCTGTTCATCGACTTCAGCTTAGCATTCAACACCATCATCGATTCCAGTCTCATCACCATACTGAGCAACCTCGGCATCAACCCTTCCCTCTGTAACTGGATTCTGGACTTTCTGACCAACAGACCCCAGTCTGTTCGGTCAGACAACCTTGTTTTGGAAAAAATAAGTTAAGCCCTGAAATCAAACTGATTTAATGATGATTTATTGAACATAAGAATATAACCTTTGCAAAGGCATCAATACAGCATGAACAGTCTTCGCACCAGCATTGACCGCAGAACAAAATAATCACAGTTCCTTTATACTCATTGTGTTGATACAGTCTTGTTCTGTTAGCTGTGGGGAGTTCAAGTTCCCACCACCATGTAGCATCAGCCTGATAATGACTGTGTCATGGCCTTGGACACAGCCATCTTCGCACACTTGGTCTTTGTACTAGACAAATACAATTACATACCAAAAAGGTACACAGAGGTTATTAGAGTTGAAAACAAGTTTTCCATTACATTTCCACCCTTTTGATTATTTTTAATCATCTCATAAAATCTGTTTGTAATAGTAATATAGTAATGATAATAGAAAATATTAAAAGACAAAAACAAAAAAAAACTTCCATAAAAACATCCGTGCTTACGAACCTGGGGTTTAAATAAATACATCATAAACTGGAAAGTGAAATAGCCTTAGCTATTTAATGATACATAGGCACCGTAATATCATACCTGTGAAGAAAATTTGAGATTTACACATCATTTTTCTCATAGTGTATGGTCTCCACATCATCATTATCATGATAGGGATGTGTCCAGTTAGGTACCAGGTTTAGTTCCAGCTGTTCCCCCATTAGGGGCTGTTGCTGAGGTAAGGAAGCCATTTGGTGTGAGACAGATTTATCAATGGTTCTAACAATCAGGCTTCTAATGCAGGGGATGACACAGCATCCACACAGTGATACAAGAGCTAAAGCTCCAATGACTCCTGTCAGGAGTGACAAGAACAAATCTTTCCATTTACCAAAAATTCCTTTCTGTGCCTGCATTGTCTTTAAGTTCATAAGCCAATGTTTCCAATTTAGTCAGAGCTTCTGTAAATGAGCCATCAGCTGCAGTATTGTTAAGAATGAGTGTACAACAAGCATCACCAAACATCACACACACCCCTCCTTTCTCTGCTAACAACATGTCTAACGCCATTCTATTTTGCCATGTCAAGATTAGTTGCATGCAGTTGTTCTCCTAAAGTCAGTGCATCTCTAGTGAAATTTGCAAATCTCTGCTGGTTGTAATAGATGTAATTGACCCACTCTGTGTTTTTGTTGGTCTCTATCACATGTCCAAAGAATGGAAGCCATGATGTAAATCCTGCTGCAATTTGATTCTGTGCTTTATATTCATCAGGGACTCCTCAAGAGAAGCCTATGCCCCCTCTTTTGTGGAACCAGCTCCTGGCTTAGATTTGGAGACAGACACCCTCTCTATTTTTAAGATTAGGCTTAAAACTTTCCTTTTTGATCAAGCTTATAGTTAGGGCTGGATCAGGTGACCCTGAACCCCCCCTTAGTCATGCTGCTATAGGCCTAGGCTGCTGGAGGGTTTCCCATAATGCACTGTTTCTTTTCATTCACCTCATTTACTTTTTTTATACTCCACTCTGCATTTAATCATTAATTATTATTAATCTAGCTCTCTTCCACAGCATGTCTTTTTTGTCCTGTCTCTCTCCCCTCAGCCCAACCGGTCGCGACAGATGACTGTCCCTCCCTGAGCCTGGTTCTGCTGGAGGTTTCTTCCTGTTAAAAGGGAGTTTTTCCTTCCCACTGTCGCCAAGTGCTGCTCATAGGGGGTCGTTTTGACTGTTGGGCTTTGTTTGAATTATTGTAGGGTACCCATAATACAAAGCGCCTTGAGGCGACTGTTTGTTGTGATTTGGCCCTATATAAATAAAATTGAATTGAATTGAATTGAATTTGCTGCCACAGGTTGGGGGTGAGGGGAGGGAGACAGGACAAAAGACATGCTGTGGAAGAGAGCCAGAGATTAATAATAACTAATGATTAAATGCAGAGTGGTGTAAAAAACATAGAGAGTGAAAGAAAAAGAAATGCTCAGTGCATCATGGGAACCCCCCAGCCTATTGCAGCTTTTAAGCTTACTTTAGTAAGGGATGGTTCAGGGTTGCCTGATCAAGCCCTAACTATAAGCTTGATCAAAAAAAAAAAAAAAAAAAAAGTTTTAAGCTTAATCTTAGAAATAGAGAGGGCATCTGTCTCCCAAATCCAAACTGGGTGCTGGTTCTACAGAAGAAGTGCCTGAAAGCTGAAGGCTCTGCTTCCCATTCTACTCTTAAGTATCCTAGGAACCACAAGTAAACCGGCATATGGTACTATGAAATCTTTGAGATGAGGTAGGAACTGATTATCTATCTATTTTATTGCAGTAAATAATTGTTTACTGCCATTTCTTGTTGACTCACCATATTTCTTCAATAAAGCACATAGGCTACCTTAGATGTATTACTTAATCATCTTGCTTTGTGAATGTGTTAGCAAACAATGGACCTTTTACACATCTTAAGCTGCTGTTTGATTAAGTCCAACAGAAAATTATTAACTTTTCTGTTTGGTAATATGCAGCTGTTTTGCTGAAAATAGTTACACTGTAAAGCTGATGACATGCATAGAAGACTTGAGCATGAACCAAAAATGGGTACCACGCAGGAGAAAATAGGAAAACAGTAATCCAGGAGAAAAATATTAAAAGAGTGACAGAAATAGTGTAGAAAATAACTGACATAGTAGGAAGAAGAGGTAGTCCACTGATGAAGAAGAGAAAGAGACAATGCTAAAGAAAGAACAGAAATTGGAAAGAGAATTAGGTCACACTCTGTGACTGACAGAGTGAAGAAATGTGATAGAAATTATAAAGCACAGAGGTATGCAGGAAAAGGAAGGAAGAAGAAGTATGAAAAGAAAGACCCAAGTGAAGTATAATGGTGCATTTGCCTTGTAGGCAAAATAATAAGTAGAAACTGAATCTGACTGCTTGTGACCTTAGAGGAGTCTGTATACTTTTCTTTTGTTTACATTTTTGTTGCCACGACTGAAATCCAGTCAGTGGCAGAATGCTGTGAGAATATCAGGAAAGTACATAGACAAAGAGTTGTATAAAATTATACATGCTAACTCAATTTCTATTGTATCGGTTCATTTTTGAATATTATATTTCTGAGAGGCAATGATTGTTCACTTTTTTGGGCATTTGTTCATGATATGTTCATCTTCTGCATATAATTACATTTAAAGTGGTTTCCAAATTGTTTTGCTGTGTTTTAATGAGTTTTATATATTATCATTGCGGTATACTACTGCACAAAAAGTTATGATTGAATACTGTATCTGTAATATGTAAGCTAATTTCTTCTCAAGAAAATAATCCTTTAAAAGTCCCAGTATATTTGTATAGTTATGTATGGTGGGAATTATATGGTCCACTTCACAACTGATAGATAGCAACCTCTCCTCAAATCTTTTATAATTTTTTTGATGATTTGTTTAAACTTGCCTGCTTTTTCCATCCATCCATTCTCTGCCATTTATCCTATTCAGGGGCACAGGGGGGGCTGGAGCCTATCCCAGCTGTCATGGGGCACACCCTGTACAGGTTGCCAGCCTGTCGCAGGGCTAACACAGAGTAACACTCATGTGCAATTTAAAATCACCAGTTAACCTACCCCCAGGAACTGCATGTCTTTGGACTATGGGAGGAAACCAGAGTACCCAAAGAAAACCTACGCAGACATGGGGAGAACATGCAAACTCCACACAGAGGCCTGGGCTAAGGTGGATTCAACCTTCTAGTTGTGAGGCAACAGTACTAACCACCATTCCACCATGCTGCTCACAATCACTCAGGAAGCAAAATACCACCAGGAAATAATCTTCCACAGGATATCAGGGAATATGCTTCTTTTGACTGCTCAAGTAGAGTAGAAAAGCATTATATAAGAACTAGTCCATTTTTAATTCCTGTAGAGTTAACTATAGCTGTGTCTTGAAATTTTAGTTTGCCTTTTGGTGTGCTTTGGCTCAAAATGACATATTTTCATACAAAACACTGTGAGCCCTAAAACCCCACAGTAAAACTGAATCTGTGTAGTTGAAATAAATATGTTGGTAGCAAGCATACTGTTAACGTTAACTGATTATTCAATATCTCTGCTAACGTGTTGCTATGACCCTAGTTAAAAAGACCCAGGGGCTGGTTACACCAACTGGTCTTTAATAACCCTGGTCCTAATTGACTAGTCTTTAGTAATTAGGATTTTGTTAATAAATCACCTGTAGAACTTTTGACTCTGTTATATTTTTGTGATAGTGGCATCATGCATATTTGCCCTGCTTAATGACTCTTAAAGTCACAGTGGAAGTGTGGAACAGCCTAACCCAGCCCAGACACTGCCGTTGTTGAGAGCCACTGTTATCCAGACCTGAATTTTTTATGTTAAAGTGTAGGCATTTTATCTTCTCAGGGAAATCACAGAAGTATTTGTAGTTGCTCTGTATATCCACCTACGAGCTAATGCCAACATAGCTATGAACAGGCTCAGCAGGCAGCAGTAGAAACACCCAGAGAGCTTCTTTATTGTTAATCACAGTAATTTAAAGACTGTGCTCCCAAGATTTTATAATGTGGACATTAAAACAAGGAAGGGCAGAACACTAAACCAGGTCTACACCAGTATTTCTGGAGCCTACAAAGTCTGCTCCTCCCCTCACTAGGACACTCAGACAATCTTTCCCCTGTTCCTGACACCAGCTTCACAGAAAATATCTCCCACTCCATGTGCAAAGGCAAACTGAACATTATGGACTACAAACAATGCCACAACATCCCCTCCTCAACCAACATTTCTCTTCCGGACCAACTTAACACCTTTTTCTCCTGCTTTGAAGAGGACAGCAGACAGGCAGAAAACTCACAGCTAATACCAGAGCCTGACCATCCATCACCATCCAACAACAGGGCCTGTGGCCCTGATGCCAGTGATCTTGAAATGTATGGAGAGGCTGGTGTTACAGCATGTCAAGGGCCATATTCCACTTGGCTTGACCAATATCAGTTCACCTACAGGTCCAACAGATTCACGGACGATGACATCTCCATTGCTCTCCACACCACTCTCAGCCACCTGGAAAGCCCCCAAACATACATCAGGATGCTCATTTGGAACCTCCCTCTGTCTGTGTCTGTCTGACTAATAGACACAAACATATCAGGATGGGCACCTCTGCATCCTCCACCATTGTCCTCAATACAGCAAAAACGAGGCACCATACAGAGAAGAGGTCCAGGCATTGGAGGACTGGTAGAGCGTGTCACAGACTTCAAGCTCCTCTAAATTTGTATCTCAGAGGACCTGGGCTAGATTGTGAACACCACCCATAATTTGAAAAAGTCCCAGTAGTGTCTCTTTTTTCTGAAAATGCTGAGGAGGAACAGGCTTCTTCAACCTCTGCTGAGAAACTTTTATCACTGCACAATAGAGAATGTCCTGACGTATGGATGTTCAGCTGCACTGCTCAGAGAAGAAGCAGCTGCAGCAAGGCGGCTCAGCACATCATTGGCTCCCCACTTCTGTGCCCAGATGAGATCTACTCAGTGATTCAGAATGACCCTGCCCACCCAGGACACTATTCACCAGTCCTCCCATTGGAAGGGTGAGTCATGTGAGCCCGCACCAACAGATTAAAACACACCTTCTTCCCTATGCTTTTGAAGAGACTTCTGCAGGAAACATGACATTCCCTTCCCTTCATCCCTACTATATCCTCTCAGTCCAACAATACAGACTACTGAAATAACTGCTTGCATTTTAGTGACTATGTGCAATATTTTTGGTGCTTTACTATTTATTATGTATTGCATTTTTTGATATGTATTCTAGCTTCTATAAGAGATTGGTGCCAAATGAAATTTTTGTTGTACTCTTTTATACAATGGCAATAAAGATTTTTTATCTTATCTTAATGTATCATATTTCTATTCATACTGACCAGTAGACTACAAGCCACATTTATATTGCTACAAGTTTTCTACATCCTTCTAAGCTTTAAAGAAAAACATTTTGACTTACACCTGTGCATTGCTAATTTAGCTTAAGCATAGGTCCTGTTGATGCCACTGGTCCCAAGTTTACAGTACTAGAAAGACTGAGTCAGACCAAAAGATGGAAGGTAACATCATACAAATACAGTCATATTTCTTTAAATCCCCTTTTAATCTGGCTATGAATCATAGTGTCACTACTGCATCACTGGTGCTTAGAAGACCCATTTGTGTCTACACATTATTTTCTATCCATCAGTGGGCTACAGTGGTAGTGAAAGCCTACAAATTGTATCAATCAGTCAGACTACCACATTATTTCACCAGCAAACAATGATGGCTAGTAACCTGCCAAGTGTGCCAGAACATACAGACTTGCGAGCCAGACACATTTAGGAAGCATTTGGACAGTAGAAGATGTTTCCTCTTGATGATCACTATTGGACACTCATTATTGGCTGACAGAAAACTGGTGTTATATAAATCAATGAAAGCACATTGCAGAGCTTGCATAGCAAGTTTATGTAACTTGCAATAAGATATTTTTGGTCTTAGATCTATGTGTTCATTGTACAAATATTATTTGCACATTTATTACCAGTGCTACCAGCCAGTGTTCTTGGTATTGATGCTGATTCAGCCACAATCAGCCTATCAATGGATATATGTTTCTTCTGCAGTTGAAATTGTAAGGATGGACATTAGCTGTTTGGTGATATATTTCCACTGATGCCTTTTTGAATGTGTCAGCACACTGTGTGGTGACACATATGTGCACGTTTATTGTAGAGTGTCAGGTTGTGTTTTACCATAAACTGTTCTAATTTCAGTTTTAGCATTTCACAAAAGTGCCTTAACTAGTAAGATGATTGATGTTGCCCATTCCTTTAACACAGAAAATACTATACTGAAGACTCATGGATTTGAGGTGACCCAATTTTCAAAATCTGATTCACAACAAGACTTCTGGCTCTGTGTGTGTGTGTGTGTGTGTGTGTGTGTGTGTGTGTGTGTGTGTGTGTGTGTGTGTGTGTGTGTGTGTGTGTGTGTGTGTGTGTGTGTGTGTGTGTGTGTGTGTGTGTGTGAGAAGAAGTGGAGAAGAAGAGCTTAGGGGAGGTCCTCAAGCAGTCTGAGCCTATTAACCAAGGAATGGTTTAGCCCTAACTATGAACTTGATCAAAATAGAAGATATTAAGACTGATTTAAATACTAGATATAGTGTCTATTTCCTGAACACAAACTGTGACCTGGTTCAACAGAAAACCCGACCTCTGAAGGTTCTGGTTCCTTATTCTACTTTTGTTCTTTTTCGAGGGTGGAATGATTGTACAGGATATATCTCTAAGGCCTAAAATGAAACAAGAATTGGGTGTGCAAGTTTGAATTTATTTTAATTTTCTCTAATCCACACAGGGTCAATGGTATACATACAGACTCAAATATCTAGTCTCACTTAAATCTTTTAATGAGTGGTGCTGAAAGTTACAATGTCTTAACTTGACAAGGCCAAGTCCTTTTGATGTCTCATTAGTGATCATGATTTACTACACTCTTAGTTCCTCTTTGTCAGCATAAAAAAGACAAAAGGAAAGTCTACGGACTTTACTTGTACTTTCCCATTGTAGGTTTACACAAGTTGGGAAGGTTTCTACTACTCCAGATTCCAAGATCATCACTTGAAACTAAAGCTGTAAATGTAAATAGACTGGTATTTATATAGTGCCTTTCTACTCTGTTGAGCACTCGAAGCACTTTCTGCTTCCTTCTTACTCTTACAATCACACGCACGGAGACAATGCTTTTATCTGTGCCTAAGCTTTCTAATATTTGTACACACTCACATGCTGATGGATGCATCAGGATCAACTATGGGTTCAGTATCTTACCTAAGGATACTTCTGGAGGAGTCAGGGAAACATCCAACAACCTTCCAACTAGTAGACAACACATTCTACTACCTGAGCCACAGGCTCAAAGCTCTCAGGCCTGCCATGAAAATCAGCCCTATTTGTGGAGTAAGTGTGGATTAGAGAAAATCCGAAGTAAATCAACCCACTTCTTTTTTTAAAAAAAATTGTTAAAGATATACTGTAATATACAGTGACTTACAAAAGTATTCATACCCCTTGAACTTTTCCATATTTTGTCACATTACAACCACAAACATAAATATATTTCACTGGAATTTAATGTGAAAGACCAACACAAAGTGGTATACAATTGTGAAGTGGAACGAAAATTATACATGATTCGAAACATTTTTTACAAATAAAAAACTGAAAAGTGTGGTGTGCAAAAGTATTCAGCACCCCTGATTCAATACTTTGTGGAACCACCTTTTGCTGCAATTACAACTGCAAGTCTTTTAGGGTATGTCTCCACCAGCTTTGCACATCTAGTGACTGAAATTTTTGCCCATTCTTCTTTGCAAAACAGCTCAAGCTCAGTCAGATTAGATGGAGAGCGTTTGTGAACAGCAGTTTTCAGATCTTGCCACAAATTCTCGATTGGGTTTAGGTCTGGACTTTGACTGGGCCATTCTAACACATGAATATGTTTGGTTTTAAATCATTCAATTGTAGCCCTGGTTTTATGGTTAGGGTCGTTGTCCTGCTGGAAGGCGAACCTCCGCCCCAGTTTCAAGTCTTTTGCAGACTCCAACAGGTTTTCTTCCAAGATTGCCCTGTATTTGGCTCCATCCATCTTCCCATCAACTCTGACCAACTTCCCTGTCCCTGCTGAAGAGAAGCAGCCCCAGAGCATGATGCTGCCGCCACCATATTTGACAGAGGGGATAGTGTGTTCAGAGTATTGTGCAGTGTTAATTCTCCACCACACATAGTGTTTTGCATTTTGGCCAAAAAGTTCAATTTTAGTCTCATCTGACCAAAGCACCTTGTTCCACATGTTTGCTGTGTCTCCAACATGGCTTCTGGCAAACTGAAAATGGGACTTTTTATGGTTTTCTTTTAACAATGGCTTTCTTCTTGCCACTTTTCCATAAAGACCACATTTGTGCAGTACACAGCTAATAGTTGTCCTGTGGACAGATTCCCCCACCTGAGCTATGGATCTCTGCATTTCGTCCAGAGTCACCATGGGCCTCTTGGCTGCATCTCTGATCAGTGCTCTCCTTGTTTGGCCTGTAAGTTCAGGTGGACGGCCTTGTCTTGGTAGGTTTACAGTTGTGCCGTACTCTTTCCATTTCCAGATAATGGATTGAACAGTGCTCCGTGAGATGTTCAAAGCTTGGGAAATCTTTTTATAGCCTAAGCCTGTTTTAAACTTCTCCACAACCTTATTCCTGACCTGTTCTGGTGTGTTCTTTGGACTTCATGATGCTGTTTACTCCCCAATATTCTCTTAACCGACCTCTGAGGCCGTCACTGAGCAGCTGTATTTGTACTGAGATTAGATTACCCACACTCACTAATGACTCTTTTTAGTCATTAGCAGTGATCAGGCAACTTCTGGATGCAATTGGTTGCACTCAGAGAAAAGGGGGCTGAATACTTTTGCAAGCCACTGTATTTGATATATATATATCTCAAAGCATGTAATTTATGTTCTACTGGCAATAGAACTTAAATTACCACTTTAAGATATTTTCTTCTTGTATGGGGGTGGATTAATGAGTCTGTTCTCCAAATAACATGATACTGTTGGCAATGAGAACATAGGTTGACTTTAGAGACAGAAATTAATTAAGCAGCCATTCTACTGAACACTGAGAAGTGTGTGTCTTTTTGAAGGTAGATTTAGATTAAGGTTATGATAAGGGTTAGTGCTTGGAAAATAGTGCTAGGTAAGCTCCTAGAAAATTAATGCAAGCAATTGATATAGCCTCTGAAGTGATAGAAGTGCTGTTCTGTGTGCGCGCGCGCGCGTGTGTGTGTGTGCGCGCGTGTATCCAGGGCAGCTGTAGATAGCAATGTTAAATTAGATCAGGATAATAAGCTGTGGGACTTGATGTGCTCCCTGAGGATTAGAAGTAAACTTCATCTGTCCGTCTTCATCACTGACCTGATAGGCTCATGCACATACTTGGGAAAAGGCAAGCACTTGTAAATGTGGTTTTTATAATGGATCAAAACTTTTCCCTACTTTTCCCACTCATTAACACTGAAGTGAGAGCTACTGAGAGTTAAATTGAATAAAATACAGACTGAGAATTCCTACACAACGGTTTATTTAACCAGTGATCCAATTCAGGTTGCAGGGGCACTTGTAACTATCCCATGTGACACTGAGCAAGAAGCAGATTATACAGAGTACAGGTTGGCAATTAATCACCAACAAATGCAGTAGGCAAGCTGTGCAGAAAGCACAGACAAGATGTGTACCATGGATCCTTCAGTGGTATGGTGTAGTGTGTCCTTAAGAAATTTGAGGAAACTGGACAATTGAGAACATCAGAAGTGGCAGACTGAAAAGATTATCTACAGCAGATGAACATTATCTGAAACTCATGTCCTTAAACAGGAAAAAAAATCCAGTAAAGACTTGACACAGGACCCGAGTGACACATCTGACCTTTTACTTGATCCTGAACTAACTAATCAAAGCTCATCAGAAATTATCTCAGTGGAAGGGTGGCTGTCAAGAAGCTGTTGTTAATGAAGGGAAATACAGAGAAAGGCTGAGGTAAGCCAAGACAGACTAAAAATCAGTGGCAGCAGGTCTCATGGAATGATACATTCAAACTTGAAACTTTTGGTTCAAGATCAAGAAAGAGGTACAATAATGAGTCTCTATAGCAATCTGTCAAAAATGTTGGAGGCTTATCATTTGAGGCTGCATTTCAGCCAGTTGTGTTAAGGATCTTGTCAAAATTAATGGAATTATGAATGCAGGAAAATACCAGCAGTTCCCTCTTTGAATGTCAACAGGGTGCTACTATCTATTCCACACATATGTTTGGGGAGGATATGAGGAATTTTCTTTGCTTTTTTTTCTTTTCTTTTTTTTTTTTTGAGCATGTATGCTTAAAAAAAAAAAAAAAAAAAGATTCACCAGTCTTTCTTTCCAATCCAAAAAACAATATCAGTCATTTGTTCCAAAGCAACCCATATGAGCATTTCTAGAATGAGTGTCCCTACATGTGGCTTTGCATGTCATCGCAGCTCATAAGGTCACTGTAGCTCTGGAGATAGAGTGGGTCACCTTCTAATTGGAAGGTTGGGGGTTCAGTCCTTGGCTGATCCAGTCTGCATGCCAAAATATTTTTGGCCAAGATTCTGAAGTTAATTAATGGGTGTGAATGAGGTATGTTGTATAAAGTGCTTTGAGTGCTCGAGTAGAGTATAAAAGTTCTATATTAGAACAGTCTATTCATTTAAGGTTTTCTTTGGCATCTCATTCCATTAGTCTCCATATACTTTCCAGAAATCAGAGAAAATCCATATTTACATATTTATTCAGAATTTGTTATTCACACATCCTTTTGTGACTGCTATAGGCCGCTTTATTTTAAAATGTAGGCAGTTGTAAAATTGCCTGCACAAATGACCTATAAGGTTGTTTTTTTAAGGGACAGGCTCGTGGAAACTGTCGTACTGTTGGCCTAAAACAAAGGAAGAGGGAAGTGGGAAGACATGGTCGGAGGCAGGAAGAGAGAAGGAAAGGCAGAAGGGTGGAGGTGAGAGTAGGGATGTAGACACAATGACTGGTAAAGGTAGAGATTTGGCTGATATGGAGAGAAGGAAGGCAGATATATTGTGTATTGTGTATACTGTGCAGCAGACCTGGGCCCTATTCCAGGAAGCAGGTTTAGCTAACAACTCTGGGTTTGTTCACCCTAAAATGAGGGAAAGTCGGGCATCCAGTTCCAGAAAGAGAGCTAACTCCAACTCTGAGTCACTTACTGGGGTAACAGTCTCTGTGAACCTAACCTGCTCACTGGCAGGTTTTATAAAGTAAGTAAAAGTAAGTAAAACTTTATTTATATAGCACCTTTCACAGATAAAATCACAAAGTGCTTTACAATGTGCAAGTAAAATAAATAACAATAGCTGATAAAAAGTAAAACATTTAACTAAAAGCTTGTCTGAATAAAAGTGTCTTAAGCTGCTTTTTAGAAGAATCAACAGATTCGGCCATACGGAGAGACAACGGCAGGGCATTATTCAACAAACTGTATCTTTCGGACTCCTCCCCTCCTGCTGCACCTGAACCACGTGTCTGACACTTAATTTCCTCATTCATAAAGTCACTGCAAAGCGATCAGAGGAGTGAATTAATCTGCAGACTTTTATGTTTCTACAAGCACTGAAATCCCAGTTCATTATTTTTGTACGTAACATGAAGCTTTTACAGTTGTTTGCTCATCAACAGGCGGAGACAGCAATGATGTCATGGATTTATAATGAGCGTAGCTGCAGCTGTCAGCTCAACTCAGACTATGTTTTTAGACTGTTGAACATGCTTCCTGGAATAGGCCCCAGCTATGATGTAGTACCCCACCATGCCAAGTAAACACATCAGTTCTTTTTTTGTTACAGGAGATGGAATGTTTTTAAAGGCCTGGATTTTTTTGCTTCCACTAAACAAACCTCCCCCTGCCTCACCAACTATCCCAAGTAGTTAATGGTAGCTCTAGCAAACTTACATTTGGCCAAATTCGCAGTTAATCTTGCCCAAAGCAATCAAACAGCACACATATCATCTGCAGAGGGTCCTCACAGTTGAACTAAAGATGATCATATCAAGTTACATAGCTAGAGAAACTGGCCATCACCTGGTTAATAATCCACTAGAAAGTGGATGCAAATTTCACCTTGTAGGACCAGAGGGGGGTGGTTGTTATAAATCTCCCGGGCCCTACAGTGAAACCTGCCAGTATCCTTTAAGTCAAATTTACTCCTTTATTAGGGGGAGCAGGATTAAAAGCATTGCTTGATGGATTGAGCATCACCCATGTCTATATCATGTTTAATGATACTCAGTCCATTTGTAATGGGGTATTAGAAAAAAAAATCTTTGAGTAACCTTTGATGGTAGTTAAATGGACTAGTTCTTATATAGCGCTTTTCTACTCCAGTGGAGCACTCACAGCGCTTATACAACACATTTGCTTTTACCCATTCACTTCCATATGTAGCTAAGCACTTGCTGTCTAACATTCACACTCCAGCGTTTTTGTCAGAGAGCAACTTGGGGTTCAATATCTTGCCCAAGGACAGGACACAGGAATTGAACCGCCAAACTTCCAATTGGTAGGTGACCCGCTCTACCTCCTGAGCAACAGCCACCCTGATCTAAGGGGAAAGGGCTTCTGACAAGGATAGTAAAGCCTCAGTTATTCAAGCATGCCTGTAAAACACACTCATTTATTGGCGATTTGCTGTCCTCCTCAATTCGCCCCATTACAGTTCAGTTCTATGCAATTTTATTTATATAGTGCCAAATCGAAACAGTCACCTCAAGGTTATGCATCTTCCCTCAATTGCCACGGCTTACCATTATGATCAAATGGTGCTTTCATATTCTTTGGTGATTTCTTTAACTTAACTCTTGCCATTTTTCCTACTCTGTACAGTCTGTGCCTGAAACCATGGATGTACATAAAGTCTGTGCTTTTTACAGTTTGCATTCATTATTCAAAACTCCTCACAGTCCATACAGTCCAAAAACCAGGCCATTAGGACTACATCCATTGCTCACCTAGACTACCTCTCCTGTGGCTAGCAACAACAAAGCTAGGCCTTCCTCCCAGTCAGGGCCCAGCTTTGTGAAGTAAGCACAGAAGAGTACCTTTAGTGTTTAATGGGAGCACTTTAGAGCACCTTGACTTTAAGGATGGTAAGCAGATGTGTTATTATACTTGATCTGAAGCTGCTGCAAAATGTGGGAAAACAACTAAGTGAAAATTGAAACCTTGGTCATTTTGAATGACTGTAGGAATGCCAACAATAGAAATAAAAGTAAGCTAGTGCTTTCATCATTGATTTTCCTCAGACTGTGGATCTCTGATTGCAACTCATTGCTGTAGTGACTGCACAAATTTGGTTGAGGAGCACCAGCACGAACTCTCTCCAGCAAGGTTATTGTTGAGGATTAGCTTAACACTAACACTAAACAGTGTTAACAATATTCTACACCAATGTTGGTGTTAGAAAATCAGCACTGAAAAATGTTGCTAGTGCTTTAAACTTGCCCCGGTGTTATAAAATGAACACTGAGTAGTGTTCATTTTCTGAATACTGAGTAGTTCGGAAAATGAACTACTCAGAACACTGAGTAGTAATGAACACTGAGTAGTGTTCGTTTTCTAACACTGACAGTCAAAAAATCAACAATGCCAGATTACAGTTAATGCCGATATACTATCTGGCATAATGGAGTTAACTCTTTTCTACTACTACAATAAACTAGAATGTTGTTACAACCAATGCTCCCTATAGCCAATCTATGCACCACAACCATCATAGCATTACAAAAAATACAAGACAAATGCACTAAAATAACGTGTATTCAAACAGTAGATACACTACAAAGAAACATAGTTCATGAAGTCATACAAAATTATAGTATGGGACAATATACATTTGGTCATCAGTGTCATAGGAAAATTACCTGTCATATGTTTGAGGCATCCAATCTCATGTCATGTCAATGCTGAATTTAAATGTTTTTTAAACAAGTCAGAAAATAAGCAGTGTTATCACCAAGATTTCATTAATGGAGCCAAATTGTAATCTTTTAAAATACAAAATTTTAAATGAAAGGCCAATTGATTCTGATGTTACCAGTGTTTTTGTTTGATTTTTTTTTTGTTTTTTGTTTTGCTTTTTGTTTTGCTTTCTTTATGCTCTCATGTCACATGTGTTTGGCCAGATTTTCCTAAAGCAGCTTGGGTAATGGATTGGTTGGTGCTTTATGATCAAATTTTGGTCTGGAAAGAGAGATTTAAAAACCTTGTGCTGATCAGCAATAAGGCATTCCGTGAGTTATAATAAAAAAAAAACAATGTTTGCAATTTGAATTAACAAAGGTAGCAAGTTCCAATGGCCATCATTTCTTTGAATGAAAAAGGGCCACAAGATCAGTGTTCATCAATAATGAATTTAATTTTGGTAGGAATTTTCTCAAAACAAAATAAATACAGCCAAATCAGTGTGTGCTCCCTTTTCAAGCCTAAATGCTTAGCACTTTCAAAATTTTCATGGAGAATAAATTGATTTCTTAAATAGGAGCCATCGTTTATATCTCTGTAAAAATATTCCAGCTGTAGCCACCAGAACAACCCCCCCCCCACATTTCAGTAGCAAGGGTCTCCGTCACAATATTTTTATGCTTTAAGCCCTGATTAGCGATTAAAAATGGACCCACAGTAGAAATGTAATTTTGAGGATGCTTGTGAATAAAAAGCATTACAGCGTTAAGCTCATGCAGCCTCCAGTTTTTCAACAAAAACACTGCAGCAGCTGTTTTACGTGCAGTCTATCGGAGCTGTTACTGAGACAGTGCGCTCAGGTGGAGCAAAAGGAGACCAAAGCAGCAGCGCTTGCTCCTGTAACTGCCTTAAAACAGCTGGCGGTCCTTGATCAACCACCGGAACAGCAACATGAAGAAAAGAGAACTTTGTAGCTGCTCCATCTACCGCTGTTTGTTTCACATAGAGCAGCGATGTCAAAGTCAATCACAGGATGGGCCAAAATTGAAGACGCATTCTCCCGGGCCGAACAAGATTAAAAATAATTATTTAAATCAGTAAAATGAATTTGAATGACCAGAATACAGCAGCTTATTCCTCAACACATTAAATAAAATATAAAATTATATTATTCTTCAAAAATCACATCAGGGAAAAATGAAAATATTTCAAACTGATGAAAAGTTGCAAATTTTTCAGGTAAAAACTGTGATGTAAATTTCTGCGCTTCACAGTTGGAAAAACGCTGTATAAACTGCGCAGTGTGTCCAGTTTATCAGCAAAAAGCGCAGCTGCAAACACAGAGGTGGAGACACAGGCGGTCCAGTCCCCAAAGTTGCAGGGACACATTATTATGCTTCATGAGAAAAGCCACAGCCACCTTTCATCCTGGAGCCCTGCTTGAGGCTTTTTCTTCACTTTCTATGAACTGACAGATTTCCTCAGGCAGCTCATCGCACCTGTGTAATAAGTCACGTCACCAAATTCAGAAGGTATTTACTCCAGAAAAGACTGAAACTGTCGTGATGTAAACCTTTGCCTCTTATAAAGTTCCCTGTCTGTGTTTCAGTGTTTATGACACGTTCTGTCTTCAGGACTTTGCTGCACAGCGTTTCCTGCTTTGTGAAGCAGTGATGCACAATCAGCTCATCTGTGCAGGTCTCCCTCTTTATGTTCTCCCGTATCTGTCCCACCAATCCGCTCTTTTCCCCACATGCAAGTGAGGAAATGAGACAGATGGTTTACCTCCGATGTCAGTGTTCAGGTCCTTTGCCTCCCACCTGTTTGGAAAAACCCTGTTTTCCACTTTTTGTTTGGTCATTTTTGGGGAGTCTGGCAGCTTAAATGTCACTGTAAAAAAGTGCTGACCGATGTTTTTATCCGCTGATCACTGATTAATTGGCAAAACGGAAAACAGGTTAGCGCTCAGTTCTTGGCCTGCTGGCAGCTGTTGCAGTGCATTGCGGGATTTGTAGTATGAGTAGTGGGAGTGCCAATTACCCGCGGGCTATTAATAATATATGAAATCATCTCGCTGGCCGTATAAAATTGTGTCTTGAGTCTTGAGTTTGACATGTGACAGAGAAAAACTGCAGGACGTTAAAATGTGCAGATGAATTGTTAATACAAAAATGATTTCTTATCTGATTACTTGATTAACTGATGGAATAATCGATAGAATTCTCAATTATTAAAATAATCGATAGTTGCAGCCTCACTTGTATTCAGAAAGCCATACTCAAACATTAGTTTTCAGCACCAGTGCTGTGAAAGGCCTTCAAGAAAAATGACATGCACCTTGAGAAATGTAACTACAGATTCACAAAGACTGTGATTAGGCTTTAGATGTGCTTTCTGCTTACATATGTAGGCCCCTTCACTCAACTAACAACTGGGAGCAGCTATTAGCGGTTAGCATTAGCTTGCTAATTAGCATTAGCATCCCCCATTCTGTTTTGAACCCTGCTAACTTGATTTTGACCTCTCCCATAGGAGCCTGAAATTTGAATTTTCAAGGGGGCGCTGTAGAGCTCATTCATAGAGTTTGTTCTTGTCAACATGAAAAAACAGACCTGACCTCTGTGCCAAAATTGGTGAATTTTCGTGAATGTTCAGGGGGACAAATTTGCAACCATGAAGACAGAAAGTATAAGAAGAAGAAGAATGAAGAACTCTAATGATCCCAATTTGGCATTTTTCAAGTCACAGTCAACCGTTCAACCTGACCCACATACCCATGGGGTCCATGGTCAATTCTGATTGCCTCCCTTGTGATGTTGACCTTTTTGAGTGTACATCACTAGTGATTCCAATAGGCTCCTCACTGATCCCTTTTAGTTGGCTCAGGCCTAATTACTGATGTAAAAACAATAGCTAATAATTTTGAGAGACAAAAAAGACCATTCACTGTCAGCAGGGGGCACAACTGTACGCAGTGCATCTGCAAGGCAAGTATACCAAACTCAAGCTTAGTAGCATTAGTTTGCTAATATAGCACATTGTTTTTACTCCAGCTTGCCACTAAATTTCTATGACCAGTCATACTGGTAACAGAGGTGTCAGCTTACTATTAATTTATAAACCATCTCATCCTTCTCATGATGTTGAGAGGAGAGTGGTGTTGCTAGAGCAGCTAATAACTGAGATTATGTTAGTTAATTTACCCTTTAGGCTAGCAATCAAAAATAGTTAGTGTTCAGTACTTGTGCTTCCCAGAATTTAGAGAGATTTATCTGTTCAAGTGTCCTCTGCACTCACAGACTTTTCTTTCTCTCAGCAGATACATTATGTGCTTTGTTGGTGTCAAGGGGTATTGTGAAAAGGTGAGTTTGCACCGTTTTAAGGATGTGCAGAAATTACACTTGTCATTGCTGTGGTGTTTCTGTGAAAGCCCTAAAAGGTTATGTACACATCATTAAAGCCTAAACAAAAATTAGGCATAATTTCCAGTGGGCATATTGTATCGCACGTTGCAAGTAAAAATTAGAGTGCCTTAAAATTTCTCATTCACTATCACCATCAGCTTTCATTTTCTGTGACAATGTGGCATAACAACATCAGCTGCTTGATTTCTCCCACAGACTGGGTTTACTCAGTCATTTTGTATAAAGTAAGCAGTTTAAGGTTCAGAATATATACAGTTGTGTTCAAAATAATAGCAGCTAAATTTTTTCTAACCAGTGAACAAGGTTTGCCAAAAGGTAATAAGAACAGTTCTGATATATATAAAATGCATGTACCATATTGTTTATTTTTTACTTTAATGATTTCAATCAAGTTGAGTATTTTTTCATTTCAAAGAGATAATATGGTAAATGATGACTTTTGTAAGCCTAGAAAAACTGCATGAATTCAAAATATATTACACATAATTTAAAAAATGACATTATGGCTTTATATTTTGGCTATTAGTGCCAAACGTTTAACATCATGCACCTGAACATAGATAAAGCTTTTTTGGACTTGAATACTAAAGGTTCCTGTACTTATTTTTTTTAATATGAATACCACAGTAATCGACATGAAACTGATAATAAATAATTTTTAACCAGATGTACAGTACCAGGTACTGTAAACATGTTCCACTAAATAAGTATTAAACCTGTGTTATAGAAAGTTACTCTGTGGATTTTCATGTTTTTTTCTATTTACACAAGTTAGTTCCGTTCTCTCTCGTACAACTTCTTGAATCTTTATTGGGTATTCTAATATATTTTTATTTCTTTCAGATTGTGGACTGAGACAGAAGACAGAAGTGTTAATAATACATACCATTTATCCGTTTCCTATTCTTTGTGAATTTATGTTTTGATTTCAAATGGTATAAAAGAAATATAATTTGTTTTACACTGTATAGATTTGGAAAATGAAAAATTTTATTTTTTCATATCCATTTTGAAAAAGAAAAATGAATAACCAATCCGTTTCTCGTTTTTCAATATCTTTTTCAAAAGATTTTCAAAACAGAAAAACTAATGACTTAAACGTACACAGACCGACTGACCATGAACAAGGACAGAGAGACAAAACCAGACAAGAAAGATCAGGGAGTCAGGCACACAAAGGGAACACAGGGAGACAGGAACTAAATAAAAAAATTACGACACAGAGCAGAACTCAAGTGACTAAACTAAGAATCAAACAGAATCTGAGATGTCTGAAAACAGATAACACTGGGCCCCAGTCCCAGAAAAACGAAACCATTAAAAGTACTAATGAGCTCATCCACGGTGACGTCATGTTACAGCTGTTGTTAATTTTGACAGTCTGACTCAAGGTAAGTTAATTTTGACAGCAAATTTTGATTTAGTTTTAGTCATAGTCATTTGACGAAAATGTAATTTAGTTTTAGTCATAATTTAGTCATCTGAATAGTTTTAGTTTTAGTCTAGTTTTAGTCGACAAATTATTGTAAGATTATAGTCGACTAAATCTACAGTCGATTTAGTCGACTAAAATATAAAGGTGTAAAATGTAAATGCTTTTTCTTCAGTTCCCTTGAATTAGTCAATACAGTGTATCACAAAAGTGAGTACACCCCTCACATTTCTGCAGATATTTAAGTATATCTTTTCATGGGACAACACTGACAAAATGACACTTTGACACAATGAAAAGTAGTCTGTGTGCAGCTTATATAACGGTGTAAATTTATTCTTCCCTCAAAATAACTCAATATACAGCCATTAATGTCTAAACCAGCAGCAACAAAAGTGAGTACACCCCTAAGAGACTACACCCGTAAATGTCCAAATTGAGCACTGCTTGTCATTTCCCCTCCAAAATGTCATGTGACTCATTAGTGTTACTAGGTCTCAGGTGTGCACAGGGAGCAGGTGTGTTCAGTTTTGTAGTACAGCTCTCACACTCTCTCATACTGGTCACTGAAAGTTCCAACATGGTACCTCATGGCAAAGAACTCTCTGAGGATCTTAAAAGATGAATTGTTGCTCTACATGAAGACTGTTATAAAAGCTGCACACAGACTACTTTTCACTGTTCATTTTCAAAGTGTCATTTAGTCAGTGTTGTCCCATGAAAAGATATATTTAAATATATGCAGACATGTGAGGGGTGTTCTCACTTTTGTGATACACTGTATACACACTTACACAAAATTAAACATTTATTAAGTGTTATGGAATACTATTAATAATATTAACATTAGCCTTTCACCTGCTTCCCACACACCTGATCATTAACACCACCTTACTGAGATAATACGAGTGTTTTACAGCAGGACACGCTCTGAAAGGTACAGGGTAGTGTTCAGGACTAAGATTAGGAAAGGCTAATCCACTGCGGTGTGGTGATTTTCTTTAAACACAAACGCTAAACTGGGAAAAACACTTTACCCTGCATGATATTAAAATGGTTACCTTTGCATGGAGATCTGGGTGATTGGTTTGCAGATGTTGTTTAAGATTTGTCAGGTTTTTACCCAAGATAGTCGCCCCACATGGTTTACACATCGTTTTGTTTGTCACAATGTCAAGGGACAAATGTGTCCATACATCGGCTCTTCTCTTTCTCCCTGCTGACACTGTTTACATAACTTAGTTCTATCGGAAGTAAAGACAAATTCCAGGCTAGTTTGGTCTTCCCAGGTTTAGAGCAAATTTGTGAAACTGTGCATTTGATTGGATGTTTTCTTAACTTGTCCCGCCCTGCCGCAAAATTAAATAAGCTCTGATTGGATATCATCCCCGCCAAGCATTTTTGTCTCGTTTTCATTTGTTGACGAAAGTGTCAGTTCATTTCGTCATCATTTTTATCCTTTTAGGTAGTTTTTATTTAGTGGGTAGGCGCTCGCCTTGCAGCCAGAAGGTTGCAGGTTCGAGCCCCTGTCCCTGCGCTGCGTTGTGTCCTTGGGCAAGACATGTAAAACCACATTGCCTAAAGGTAGTGCCGGTCTCTGACTGCATGACTGCAGATGCTTGTCTCTGGATGAGTGATCTAGAACGATCATTTCATTGTGTGCCTTGTATACACAATGACCATGAGTTGAATCTAACATCTAACCCTGGTTCAGAGATCTGTGAGTAGTTTGACAAAACTAGTGACTTCTTTAGAATTTGGTGATCAGAAGGGAATCGCTGTAGACATTTTAGGGTTTGGAGAGAAAAGTGGAATCTGGAACAGGAAAGCATTGTGGTCTGAGAAAACAAAATCCACTAAGCTTACATCATCAACAGATGTCACAGGAGATCACAAGCGTTTTTGTGTGTGCCCTTTATTATGTATGGTGCTGCATGTTTTGAGTCAGATTGAAAGACTCTGAAAGTTTCATATTGTCAGAGGTGGTAGCAGTGACCACAGCTGCATGGCACACTGTTAACGCTTTGTGTACCTCTTTGTGTATTGCAGATCATGGAATGTGATATCACAAATACTAGGGACATAACAGCTGTCATTTGATATTGGTACCTAATTCTATGTGCCTGGGCACAACAGATATAACTAGTGAAATCCCCCAGAGTAAGCACACTTGAATATTTGCAAAAAAGTATAAAGTTTATCCGTTTGATCATCAGCAGCCTGTTTCCCAGTCATGGATTTAGCATGGTCCTAGACTAAAAGGAAAAAGTCAATGAAGACCAAAATAGGGGGCGCCTGGGTGGCTTAGTGGTGAAGCCGGCGACCACATACACACGCCGCGTTGCGGTGCGGGTGGCGCGGGTTCGCGGCCCAGCCCGGCGCCAATTTGCCTGCGTGTCTTCCCCTGTATCTTTCCCCCATTTCCTGTCTCTCTCCACTGTCACAAAAAGCAGCTGTGGGAAAAAAAAAAGACCAAAATGGTAAATGGACTAGTTCTTATATAGCGCTTTTCTACTCAATCAGAGCACTCAAAGCGCTTATACATAGGAAAAAGTATTTAGTACAGGATTAGACATAATCCTGTATGGGAAACTGAGCCTATATATCTTGTCTTTGTAGTGTATTCAATAGAATATAGGTTGAAAAGGATTTCCAAATCATTGTATTCTGTTTTTTTATGTTTTACACAGTGTCCCAACTTTATTGGAATTGGGGTTGTAAAACCAAGACATCAAATGTAGAAAAACAGCCAAACGAAACTGAAGAAGAGCTTAAAGCATTTTTGTATATCACTGCAAGGCCACCCCTGGACCTGTCATCCTAGAGTGATTTAAAAAAAAAAGTAATTTGAGGGAGAAGACTCCATGATGGGGGCACAATCTTCAGGTTCAATGATGTCGGGACCAGCACTGTTAAAGACAAAGCAATTTAAACAAGTTTAAATTTGGATTTCATCACCCCAGACACTACACTGTTCAAAGAGGTGAAGAGAATGCCTAGTGCCTTTCACTAAAGATGTCCAGGAGGGTGAAGAAACTAAACCAGAGATATCAGCAGTGACAGCCACTACATTTGAGGCTGAGGCACGCTGGATATTTACTGACTCAAGGTAAGACAGCTGAGAATAAAGCACATTTTTTTTGAACAATTAGCAACAGATGTATTTCCTGTTAGTCTCCACCTCTTACACCTTGCCTGTCTCCTACACAAACCAGAAAGAGGAAGCAGGCACAGCAGGAGAGATCATCACAGTTATTATCAAAATAAGATAAATTCTTCTTAACTTTGATGTTTGAGAGCAACAAACATTACAGCGTGGTCCACTTGAATTTAATGTCCCCAGAGTCCCTTGGAATGCAACTGAAGTTTTGCCATCAATGCAAATTGAAGAGCTCATGGACTGGGGCTTCTGGCATTTGTTCTGAGCACACCCTCACAACATGTTTGGGTACACCAGGTCTGGCTAGGAACTTCCTCTGCCAACTGATCCAACTCACCACCAATTCAATTCTATTCAATTCAATTTTATTTGTATAGTGCCAAATCACAACAAACAGTCACCTCAAGGCACTTAACCAGGTGGTGATCAGATCTAATACAATTACAAAATCAATCATCAACCTGTAGTCTAGGCTGCCATGTGCACTTATGAACACCCTTATGCTCGAACATGATGATTATTATGGACAAACTGGTTTGCACAGGAGTCTAATAACAAAACACCATGCAGGTTCATATCAGGCAGACCATTCCTCTCATCCACGCCCCTCTAGATCACACTGTCATTGCCCATTTAAGTGCTGAAGTAAGTCCCCTAGCAGAACAATAGAGTCCCTAGATGGGCACTCTCCAGCACCCCACCCACTGATTCCAAGTACGCTGAACTGTTGTTTGGTGCATAGGCACAAACGACAGTCAGGACACATTCCTCAACCTGAAGGTGCAGGTAACCCTCTCATCCACCAGGGAAAAACCAATGTACAGGGAGAAAGCTGGGGGGATACAAGAATTCCCACCCCTGCCCATCACCACTCATCTAGAGCAAAGTTGAACAGAGTCAAACTGCTCTCCAGGAAACTGGTTCCAGAGCCTGAACTGTGCATTGAGGTGAACCTGACTATATTTAGTCAGTATTTCCCATCCTCATGCACCACCTCAGGTTCCTTCCCCACCAGAGAGGTGATATTCCATGTGCCACAAGCTAGTTTTGGAAGCTGGAGATCAGAGCGCAGGACCTCCACCCAATCCACAAAGCACAGAACCTACAACACCTCCTATGGGTGGGGGGCCTGCAGGAGGACGGAGCCATGTAGCTTCTTGGGGCTGAGGCTGTTTGGGCCCCAAGGGCTAAGGCTGGGGTTGTTTGAATCGCTCTTTGTCTTGCTCCTCGAATTTGCCTTGCGACACCTTACCATGGGCAATCTGTCTCCTATTGTTTGATTGAAACATTGTTAAATTTTTACAATTTAACAATGTAACAATTCAAACAAGGGTGGAATAATAGCCTGGCACCTCCTCCTCGACCTGGTAATACCTTGGTCACATACTGCTGAGGGATGGCATCACTTTCTTCATCCAGCAATCACTGAATCCAATAAATGCCACCAAGCAAGAGTTTATAGCAGAATAAGCTGTTTGGCATTGGCAGAGAAGATTTGGCAATGACTCTTGTTTGGTGTAATTTATTGGATTGAATGATTGCTGGTTGAAACATGCTTGGTTGTACATGTTTATAATAAAGAGGACATATTATGTAAAATCCACTTTTTAGCCCTTAAATACATTTTTTTGTGTACTTTGAGTGTCTAGGAGTGCAGGAAATTTAAATGTATTCTCTCCCGGTGCTGCATAGATATCTTTATATTCTTTTTGGGTCATAACTTTCAGTCTGTTCAGTTTTCTTTATTCCCTGTTCAGAATCAGAATCAGAATCAGAATCAGAAGGTTTTTATTGCCATATGGGTGAACAGGTTCACAGCATTAGGAAATTGCTGCGGTACTTCGTGCTTACAGAAAAAAAACAAATAAGTATAAAAACTATAAGACAATATACAAGTATACAAATTGCAAATATACAGAGATATTAGAGCTATAACTATAGCACAATATTACAAAATTACAAAATATACAGTGCAGAGACTAATTAAAAGATAAAAAAATGTAGACTATATTCCACTAATATGTACATCAGTGCAGTCAGACAGGTGCATAGACATAGGGTCATCAGCGTTTGTGGAGGGTGGTGGTAACAGTCTTAGGGTAATTGTTCATGAGTCCAACAGCAGAGGGGAAGAAACTGTTCTTATGGCGGGAGGTTCTGGTCCGTATGGACCGTAGCCTCCTGCCTGAGGGGAGAGGGTCAAAAAGTCTGTGCCCAGGGTGAGAGTGGTTGGCTGTGATCCGACCTGCACGCCCCAGTGTCCTGGAGGTGTACAGGTCCTGGAGAGATGGGAGGTTACAGCCAATCGCCTTCTCAGCAGAGTGCACAACACGTTGTAGTCTCTGTTTGTCCCTAGTGGTGGCTCCAGCGTACCACACAGTGATGGAGGAGGTGAGGATGGACTCAATGATGGCAGTATAGAACTGCACCATGGTCCTTGCTGGCAAGTTGAATTTCTTCAACTGCCGCAGGAAGTACATCCTCTGCTGGGCCTTTTTGATGACAGAGGTGATGGTGGGCTCCCACTTGAGGTCCTGGGTGATGGTAGTTCCCAGGAAGCGAAAAGAGTCCACTGTGGTGATGGGGGTGTCAGTCAGGATGATGGAGGGTAGAGGGGCTGTGTGCTTCCTAAAGTTATGTTCTTATCTGATACGTCACAGTATTTGCCGTGGAACTGCTAAACAAGGGCAAGGTCTTCCAGATAACAGTTTCGTGAATCCTCCATTTTTTTTCCTCACAGCGATTTTGTAGTCCAGTTCAGTTATGCCAAAGTTGCTAGAAGACAAGTCAAAATGTTCTTTTGATGGGTGTATTAAAACACATGATTCCTTACATCGTCCCCCATCAAAGTGCCTGGTTAAATTTTATTTTTCTTGCAACTGTACTCATATCAGTGGGGAAAGTTCTACTTGTTTCTCTGCTGGTAGCCAATCGTATCTCTGCTATCAAACTATAAAAATGGCCGAACGGGGTGGAGAGTAATGCTCTGCGACCTGGGGGGTGAAATGTCCGTACCAAAATGAGTCGCTCTAAGACGCGCCTCAGAAAAGGTGTAAAAAAGGGGTCTATGGAGCTACAATAATGAGTAATTCAGACCAAAGCATTGCAGTTCCACTTTATATAGACCACAAGTGAATGATTTACATATGAAAAGGAAGAATTTAAAAGCATGATATGTGCCCTTTAAATCAGCCATGATCAAGAAAAATAACATTACCTGTCTTAATGATTACCGGCATGTTGTCCTTACGGATTAGTTGAAGCTGGCCGGTAGAGAGGCCCAGTTTCACAAGGAGCTTCTCTGGTGTTGAAATGTAGACAACGTCCAGCCACTGTCATACCAGGAAGCAGCGTAGACACAGAACATCATGGAGTTTGAAAAATGAGGAGATGGAAGAAAACGTCGATACTTATATCCTGTGGTCTCGCGAGACCTTCAGGTAGAAGTTTGGTGCTTGCAGGGAACAGACACCTCAGTCCCAGCATCATTTCTACCTGTTGAGCGCATTGCTGGAAGATGTGTTGCACACACATCCACTGTCCGTCTAAGCAGGACAACTGTGAAGGTGACCGTTGTACTGCCACTGCACAGTGGTTGAGATCTAGATTTAGTATAGGGCAGTGCCCCTAGAAATGAGGGGAGTCTTCATTTAATTCTTTAAGATATCAAACTTTGTAAATGACTTCGTGCTTTTTGTCTGGCATAATTTTCAAATATTAAAGATTTTCTTTGAATTGTTTTATTATAAAGTATTATTCCAAAACCCGTTGCATTAAATTTTACATTTTTCTCATGAAAGTTTTGCTGATATCTCTTATGTACAACCATGTACCGCAAAATAAAAGTTTATGTTTTCTTATTACTTTTGCCTTCATAGTCTTTAATGTCATTGATTAATGTGAACGTTGTCTGAAAACATTCACTGAACATTTATGGAAACGTTCACGGGATGTTGTCTGAATGTTCAGTGCTAGCTGGGAAGCCACTGCACAGAAGAGGATGATGGTGTGACAGACTTGTTGTTACAGTGAATTAGACTGAAAAATGAGTATGCTTTTCAATTAAAATAATGCTTGTGATGTCATCAAAATCAAGTTATAACCTTTGTTTTGCTCTTCTGGACAGAGATCTCGGATGTCTGCTCGAGCCACTCTCCCAGTTTGAGGGTCACTGCCCCGAGTGTTCCGATTACCACGGGGACCACTGTTGCCTTCATCTTCCACATCCTTTCCAGCTCTTCTCTGAGCCCTTAGTATCTGTCGAGCTTCTCGTGTGCCTTCTTCTTGATGTTCCCGTCACTTGGTATTACAACGTCTATCACCACGACCTTCTTCCTTTGTTCATCCACCACTACGATGTCCGGCTGGTTAGCCACCACAAGTTTGTCTGTCTGTATCTGGAAATCCCACAGGATCTTAGCTCTGTTGTTCTCAACCACCCTTGGGGGCGTGTCCCATTTTGACCTCGGGACTTCCAGGTCATACTCGGCACAGATGTTCCTGTATACTATGCCGGCCACTTGGTTATGGCGTTCCATGTATGCCCTGCCTGCTAGCATTTTGCACCCTGCTGTTATGTGCTGGACTGTCTCAGGAGCATCTCTGCACAGCCTGCACCTGGGGTCCTGCCTGGTGTGGTACACCCCAGCCTCCATTGATCTTGTGCTCAGCTTGTGCTGCCATGATTAGTGCCTCTGTGCTGTCTGTCAGTCCAGCCTTGTCCAGCCATTGGTAGGATTTCTCTATGTCAGCCACTTCTTCTATCTGCCGGTGGTAGATGCTGTGCAGAGGCCTGTCCTTCCATGATGGTTCCTGTTCTTCGTCCTCTTCTTTCTCAGGTTTCTGCTGCCTGAGGTACTCACTAAGCACATGATCCTTTGTGGCCATCTTCCTGATGTATTCATTGATCTTCATTGTTTCATCTAGGATAGTGGTTCTGACACTCAGCGTACACTCTCAGGGTGCTGGATTTGGGGTGAAACCCTCCATGCATGGTAAGGAGCTTTCTTGTCTTAACATCAGTGGCTTCCATCTCCTCCTTTGGCCAGCTTATTATCCCAGCAGGGTATCTGACAACTGGCAGGGCATAGGTGTTGATAGCCCGGATATTGTTCTTCCCATTCAGCTGACTATTCAGGACTTGCCTTACTCTCTGCAGGTACTTGGAGGTTGCAGCTTTCCTAGCGGCCTCTTCATGGTTCCCATTTGCCTATGGGATTCCAAGGTACTTGTAGCTGTCCTCAGTGTCTGCAATGTTGCCTTCTGGTAGTGTAATCCCCTCAGTTCTGACTACTTTTCCTCTCTTAGTTACCATCTGACTACACTTCTCCAGTCCGAATGACATGCCGATATTGCTGTAGATCCTGGTGGTGTGGATCAGGGAATCGATATCCCATTCACTCTTAGCATACAGCTTGATTTCATCCATGTACAGGAGGTGGCTGATGTTTGCTCCATTCCGTAGTCGGTACCCATAGCCAGTCTTGTTGATGATCTGGCTGAGGGGATTCAGGCCTATGCAGAACAGCAGTGGGGACAGGGCATGTCCTTGGTAAATCCCACACTTGATGTTGACTTGTGCAATGGGCTTGGAGTTGGCCTCTAGTGTTGTTCTCCACATACCCATTGAGTTCTTGATGAAGGCTCTTAGGGTCCTGTTGATCTTATACAGTTCTAGGCATTCCAGAATCCATGTGTGCGGCATCGAGTTATAGGCTTTCTTGTAGTCAATCCAGGCAGTGCACAGGTTGGTCAGCTGGGTCTTACAGTCTCGAGTGATTGCTTTATCTACTAGTAGCTGGTGTTTTGCTCCCCTGGTCTCTCTGTCTATCCCTTTCTGGGCCTCGCTCATGTATTGTGCCACATGCCTACTCACCTTAGCTGCTATGATGCCTGACAGGAGTTTCCATGTTGTACTGAGGCAGGTTATGGGCCAGTAGTTGGATGGGACTGGTCCCTTCTGGGGGTCCTTGGGGTTCAGGACCGTCCGGCCTTCAGTCAGCCATTCTGGGTGTGTCTTAGCCTGTAGTAGTTGGTTTATTTTGTGCTGCCAGGCGCTCGTGGAGTGCAGTTAGCTTCTTTAGCCAGTAGGCGTGAATCATATCAGGGCCTGGTGCTGTCCAGCTCTTCATGTGTGGGACTCTTTCTTGGATGTCTGCCACTGTGATGGTTACTCGGGCCTATTCAGTGTACTTGTTGTTATTATTATTATTATTATTATTATTATTAACCAAGTTACTAAATAATCATTCATAATCATGTCTTATTTATAATCTTGCATCCTTGTCCTGGGTTCTTCACACTGCCACTCTACAAGGGTGTGTCTTGTCTACTCTCTTTATACAACTGTTGCTCTCACTTAAGATTGTTTAAATTGCCAAAGTTTGCTGATGATACCACTGAGGCAGCTCTCATCTCTGACAGCAGCAAACCTGTATACCACATGGATGTTAAACAGCTGCTGAGGTGGTGTGCACATAATCCTAATCAATCTGATCCTTAATTCATCTAAAACTAAAGAGCTGATTGTCTATTTTAGAAGGCAGTTCAATATCCCCCCTTCTCCATCATATTGGGTCAGTGATCCATTTTTATAGTGCTTACTTGCTCCTGTCTCAGACTGATGCTGAAAAGCTAATTCATGCATTTATTACTTTCAGGCTGTCCCAAAACCTACTTGAAAAGCCTTCAGCTGATCCAAAATGCTGCAGCAAGAGTACTGACAGGAACTAGAATTAGACAGCCTATTTCTCCCGTATTGTTTTCTCTTTATTGGTTCCCTGTTAAATCCAGAATTTAATTTAAAATCCTTCTTCTTACATACAAGGTCTTGAATAATCAGGTCCCACCTTATCTTAAAGAACTCATAGTACCAAATCACCCCAACAGAGCACTTCGCTCTCAGACTGCTGGTTGATTTGTGGTTTCTAGGACAATTAAGAATAGAATTTTTTTTTTTAAGATTAGGCTTAAAACCATCCTTTTTGATCATATTTATACTTCAGGCTGGATCAGGTGACCCTGAACCATCCATTAGTTATGCTGCAATAGGCCTACGCTGCTTGGGGGGCGGGGGGCGGCAGCCACTTTTCACTCCCTGTGTTTATACAGAACTCTACATTTAAGCATGAGTTATTATTATCTCTGGCTGTCTTCCACAGCACATGTTTTGTCCTGTCTCCCTTCCCTCACCCCCAATGAGGGGTGCGGCAGATGACTGCAGGTCCATGAGACTGGTTCTGCCAGAGGTTTCTTACTGTTAAAATAGAGTTTTTCCTTCCCACTGTCACCCAGTGCTTGCTCATAGGGGGCAATTTTGACTGTTGGGTTTTCTCTGTAATTATTGTATGGTTTTCACTTTACAATATAAAGCACCATGAGACAACTATTTGTTGTGATTTGGTGCTATATAAATAAAATTGAATTTAATTGAATTATTTTCTCCATCCTGACTTAGTACAGTAACACAACCAACCAAAAAAAACAACATGGTAAAGTAATACAAAGAGCCTAAAAGATTATTAGTTGCAATCTGCCTTCCATAGATTAAAACTGTGCCACCAGAATCACCAGGAACCTTAGAAGCATTATCAATGACCCCTCCCCCCCTATACTGATCCTGTACAATCTTCTCCCATCAGGCAAAAGATACATGAATATTGTTAGCAGAACATCAGACTTTTGCACTACATTTTAGATTTTATCTGTTACATGTACTCATATTTTGCATCATGCATTGTGTTGTGCTGTTTGGGTCTCGTTGGATGTGTCTTGTGATATATGTGACCACAACAAGACAAAATTTATTTCAACTATGTTGTTGAAATAGCTACCATAATCTTTAATTTGTATGAACTTGTAATGAGTTCCACAATATCATAACTCAGCAAGTTTTTTTCGTTATATTATTTTCAATTTTTTGAATCTCATTTCTGTTACAAATTGTGTTTAATAATTAAATTGAATAAACTGAGCAAACAGCCTTCCATATAATATATTCAGCAATCTTGTCTTTAGTATATTTCTGAATAAAATTAACAGAGCACAGGCTAATCTTTAAAAGTTAGCCAGTCTAGGTTAGCATATTTACACATTTATATTAGTTTTTTAAGAGAATTACAATGCAAAATGTACAGTGATCCCTCACCTACCGCAGGGGTTACGTTGCAGAGATCCCTGCGATATGTGAAAATCCGCAAAGTATCTGCATTATGTTTAATATATATTTATTTCATTATTTATATATATTTAAGGCTCTATAAACACTTCCCACACTCCTATAAACCTTTCCCACACACTTACTACAACTTGAATGATAAAGATTATAGAAGACTGTAGCTGTGCAGTACTGATGGCGATGAAGATGGTGCAGTATCTTTGCCCTTGGTTGTTACTTCTGTTTTCACTAAAGGCATGTAACTTATCTCTTCATCCAAGTTATGAACATAGTTATGGGGTGTTACAGAATACCTATATACCACAAAAACCCAGCAATATAGTGAAAACGGTGCAAAACAGAATTAGTAATGTATATTTTTTTAAATCCACGATACAGTGAAGCCATAATAAGTGAACTGCAATATAGCAAGGGACAACTGTATAGCTTTATTTTTGAGGTGCTTATAACTTTTTTATTTTTTTTTTACTGGGCAAGATCACATAAAAATAATCCTGCTCTAACAGAAATTCATGCTAATGCTGAAGCATTCAAAGCTTATTTTTTAATATTTGATGTCACTGATGTTGAAACTTTTTTCACCACTGATTGCCCTGCATTCATTTTACAACATGTGTGGCCATGTTAAGACTGAAAATAATAATGGCCCGAAACAGCTACTCTGAGATACTCCACACATTGCATGTAAACAAGGATTAAGAGACTAGCAGCAAACCAGGCAATGTGGTGATTTTGATGGCACCCCCACTCAACAAAGTCACCAGAATCCAAATATCACAACATGGGCAAGTGCAGCGTGCATGGCTGAGTCGGGGTGAGGGGAAGATAAGGGGAAGGATAGGGGAAAGGGAGAGCCACAAAGTTGAGTTGGCAACATGCATCCGCTCTCATGCAGCCGCACCGTCCAGATGCAAAAACAGAGCTCCCACACCACCACCATGAGGATTGAAACATTTTTAAGTTCAACAGGCATGTACATTAATTGAAATGTGTTTTCATAATGGCACTCACAATGGTAAATGGACTAGTTCTTATATAGCACTTTTCTACTCTGAGTAAGCACTCAAAGCGCTTATACAACACGTTTACATTCACACCAGCACTTCCTAAACTAAGTGCTTTTTAATTGTCTAACATTCACCCACATTCATACTCCAACGCTTGCGTCAGACAGCAACTTGGGGTTCAGTATCTTGTCCAAGGATACTTTGGCATGCAGCCTGGAGCAGCCAGGAATCAAATCACCAACCTTCTGATCAGTAGGTGACCTGCTCTACCTCCTGAACTAAAGCCACCCCAATGCTGCATGATATTTCAGATTTGTTATTCATTTATTCATTACATTTACTCTGCATCTCCTTTTCTCTTTGAAATACATAGACAAACATACACACAGAGGCTCTGTCCAGTTTATTTCTTGTACATTTCTTTTCCTTTACACCCAAATTTCCCCTCTGTGGGACAATAAAGGCTGTTTCTTCTTCTTCTTCTTCTTCCTTGAGCTCTCTGACTGTGTTATCAGTGGGGTTGTAGCACTAAGCACCTTTGCACTGAATTGACAGCATTCCTCCACACTCTCTCCAGTGTGTTGTTGGTGCCCCCTTGCTGCAGTCTCTTGACAAGACCACTGCTTTCCACATACTGCAATGTTTCAAACCCCTCCTTCTCTATCACCACCAACAGCAGCAATCATATAAACACTAAAATGTTAGTGACAAAAAAATCAAACCAGTCAGAGAAATGAGCTGGTGTGACAGTGACCTGGTTAAAATATGCTTGCAAAATGTAACAATTTTCTTGCTCTCTTCCCCTCTCACTCTTTCTCTGCAGTATGTGGCATTTGCCTCACTATTCTTCATCCTGCTCTCCATCTCTACATTCTGCCTGGAGACCCATGAAGCCTTCAACACCATCTACAACAAAACAGAGAATTTCACCAGTGGCAACGTGACACATGAGGAGGTATGGTGAAGTTTTAGTGGCATGGCTTGCCTAACCACATTAAGACTGGCTTTATATATCTAGAGGAAGTGAGGTGGTGACCTGCCCTAACCAGAGATTTTAATCCGTTGCAGAGAGCATAAGTGGGTAATGTTCATGCCTTGTTTTTCTTCTGTAATAATACCTTAGAGCATTGTCTTTGTAATTTTCACTCTAATTCTCCTTATTTCTAAACCATATTTTTTGGCTCATCACTGGACAAAGCAATCAGAAGAGTTACATTTCATATGCTTATCACCCCACAACCAACTGTAATATACAGCTTATTATATTTTCTAGCAGTACAAACACATGTCACAAACCATGTCATGCAATTTTGCAGAGTTTGAAATTCTATCAGTCATTATAAACTTAGTGAAGTCTGTTAGCTAGTTCAGGCACACAGATCATAACATGACTCCCTTTTTTCACATCGTACAACTACCACACACACTCTCCCAGTTCTATTTAAGGCATAGATTTTCCCATCTCTTCCTCTGACATGTTGATGCTGTTGCTGCCCTGTATCACTGCCTGGTAATAATAAGAGCGAGCAGTTAATGTGGTCCCCTCTCAGTATGCTCAACAGGGCTCCCAGGGGGCAAATGTAGTATAGAAATATAGTAAAGAAACCTTAAAAAGGTGGATTAGACATTTGCATTAGTCTAGCGGGATCTGAAAATTTTCAGGGAGGAAATTATAACGGGTATGTTACCCACTACTAATTTCTAGGGACCCTTCTCTTTAAAGAGAACCAAAGAGAGGGACCCAAACCATACCAGCAAAATGCCCACTACAGTATAACAGAGCCCCACAAAACACTAACAGTACCCAAATACTCAAAAAACTGAAACACAAAGAAAAAATATACCAAATTGCAAAACCTCAAACTCAAAACACTGGGCAAAAGGCCCAGGACCATGACAAAACTTTGTGAGCTAGATTTAAGTTTCCTTTATTGAGGATCATGGCTCTTACTGCTACTATTACTGACCAGTTTTATGTAATGTCATCTTTAATGACAGGGGGGTTACATAGAATTTAGAAACACACTTTTTGTTTGTTTTGAACAGAGTTTTGTTGTCAGAAAATGAAGGACAAAACTGCTGAAGAAATTGTACTGAATATAATTGAGTGGGACTATAAAGTATAGAAGCTTCTAATAATGAGACGATAGAACAATGACCTTGGAGAATCATGATACTATGCCCCTGTATGCATGTAGTGAGTTTGACAAGTGGTTGTTGTGCTGAGAACATTTGTATGATAACCCTATCAGATTTGGAGATGAAAAAAGTTTATCCCCTAACTTAAATGCTTGTTGATTAGTTCTACCTAAACATGCATTTAGAAATGTGAATAACACCTATTTTAAAGTCTTAAAAATAGAATTAGAACGAATTTAGAATGATTATAATTATTTATATATATAAATGATTATAATGAAATTATAAAACACAAACTGAAGCCTAAAAATTTTTTTTGAAAGATTTTAGAGCAGAAAGCATCTGAATGGTAAATGGACTAGTTCTTATATAGCGCTTTTCTACTCTATCTGAGCACTCAAAGTGCTTATACAACATGTTTACATCCACCCTTATGGGCTTCAGATAGTTGTAGCCATTTGAGAAAGAGCAGTAGTTCCATAAGTTTGGACCCTGCAGCTAATGGAAATCTGAATCATCACATTTAGTGAGGCAAGTTATGCTATGCAGTAAAAAGCATTTCACTTCACATGATACTTGTCTGCGGTTGTGTACTGTGGTTATAGTGGGCTGGAACAATCTGGAACAGGATTCCAACATCTTCAGTTAATGAGCAATTACATTTAATAAGCAGGTTTATGCATTTTACTGTTGAATTAGTTAATTTTTTTGTGTGCTACAGCCTGGCATTGCTTTTGGTGAAAGCATGGAGATACTTGCTTAGTAATCAGAAAACATATTTGCTAGTCTCATTTTATTTTAACACAGCCCACTTACACCTTCACCCATTTTTCTTTTAGTTGCTGTGGCGTGTTACATCTAGCTAACCTGCAGAAGAGGAGCAAGCATAATCAGAGTAACTTATTTTTTGAAGTGGCAGGGATTTTTAAATGAACAAATCAACAAGTATCAGCAAATACACAAATGTTTTCTGTGCAGATTGTCACAAAATGTGAATGTTGGGTGTTGTACAGTTGTATTTCCCAGGGAGAGGAAAAAAGTGTTACACTGAGAGATGACGAAAGACAAAAGAAAGACAGGATAGGAAAGGAAATAACTGTTCAGCAAGTGAAATTTTATAAACTGAAAATGTACATTTTTACATGTAGAATTTTAAATCAGATATTGGCTATATGCATGTTATTTTGGTGAATTATATTCATGTGAAATGTGGTATTAAAGTATTCTAATTTATATTTACTAATTGCTAAATGTTTTATTACTATTAGATTGTTAGCAATGTATAGATGTATACTAATACTTTTGGTTGGTAACAACTTGCTGGTCCTTGATACAATCTACTGTGAACTTAATTCCATGGTGGAAAAATATATTAAGATATTATATTATGTATAATATACTATTATTACTATTAGAGTACTATTATATTAAGATAATATGCATGCCAGTAGTGTACATCATCATGGTAGTCCTAACTTTGGCATCTTTGCACAGCCTTTTTTTAAAGTTTGCCTACAAATGCTGCAGGGCTGTCTAAGCACAAATGCTGAGTGGCTGAGGGAGTATTCCCTGAGATATGACACAAATGTTGCTCTCAGCTCATCAACCACTTTTGGACATGTGCCTCTGTATGTTGTAAGGAATGAATTCATTACAAAATCAACTTAATTATTAAATTTTTTTCTTCTCTGCAGATTGTGTATGAGGTGGTCACAGACAGCTGGCTCACATATGTGGAGGGTGTCTGCGTCATCTGGTTCACCATTGAAGTGATGGCACGTGTCATCTTCTGTCCTGACAAGGCAGAGTTCTTCCGCAGTGCCCTCAACATAATAGACTTTGTGGCAATAGTTCCCTTTTACCTGGAGGTGGCGCTGAGTGGCCTCTCCTCCAAAACAGCCAAAGATGTTCTGAGCTTCCTGCGTGTAGTACGTTTTGTCCGTATTCTACGTATATTCAAGCTGACCCGCCACTTTGTTGGTTTACGTGTCCTGGGCCATACGCTGCGGGCTAGCACCAATGAGTTCCTGCTGCTCATCATCTTTCTGGCACTAGGCGTCCTCATCTTTGCTACCATGATCTACTATGCTGAACGCATTGGTGCTGACCCAGATGATCCAACAGCTGCGGCCCACACCTACTTCAAGAACATCCCTATTGGCTTCTGGTGGGCTGTGGTGACAATGACCACATTGGGATATGGGGATATGTTTCCTAAAACATGGTCAGGAATGCTTGTGGGTGCTCTTTGCGCCTTGGCTGGTGTGCTAACAATTGCCATGCCAGTGCCTGTCATTGTAAATAACTTCGGCATGTACTACTCCCTGGCCATGGCCAAGCAGAAGCTCCCCAAGAAGAGGAACAAGCACATTCCCAGAGCACCACAACCAGGCAGTCCAAACTACTGCAAGCCAGATGCCCTGGCAATGGCAACAGCATCTCCACATAGGCTGATGGGTAATGTGCTTGGGCCTGGTATGGTGGGATCTGGCAGCATGATGGGTACCGGAGACTGCCCATTGGCACAGGAGGAGATCATTGAGATCAACCGGGCAGGTGAGTAACTGGACATAGCTGAGCTATGAGGTTGAGTAATCTTTAAACTACATGTGTCTTGATGTGTGTGGGAGGGGAAGCTTTCTTTAAGTGAAGTTGCTATAAAAATGACATATTCTTATCTTAAGTTCAGCATCAACATGTAAAGGTCCACAGAAGCAGGGTGTCCAGGACAACACTTAATAAGAATAAGGTATTATTGGTTTAGTTGACAATTTGGTGTATAGTTTTGTCCAAAAATATTAATATACAGGGCCCTAGGGCCCCTTAAAAAAAAAAAAAAACCTGTGGTGACTTCTTTTTATTTATTCAACTGATTTATTATTTTTTTCCGTCCATTCTCGTCCACTTAAACAGTCTATCCTAGCTGTCATAGGGCAAGATGCAGGGTATATCCTGTACAGGTTGCCAGCCTAACACAGAGAGACAGACAACCATTTACACCTATGGGCAATAGAATCACCAAATAACCTAACCCACTACCTGCATGTTTTTAAATATCTGCAGAACAAAACTGAATTATGAATAAAGGCAACTTTTGCTGGCAATCTCTCGCCAATCCTTTCATCCTCATTGACACTGCCGTATCAAGATTAACGTGGAAGCCTATGTACTAATATTGAAAAGTTTTGCAAGATTTCGCAAAAGTAACTCGGGCTCTCGCAAAACTTTTGCGAGATATCGCCAAAGTGCCTCTTTTCTTTTCCTCACGTTTTTTTTCCCCCCGTGTCCCTTGGTTCCATAATTCTAGGCTCAGCAACCAAGACGAGAGAATCCCCACCTGCCCCTTTCCTTCTGTTAGAACGTGTCTGTCAGACCATGGTAGAAAGCCACATGCACCACACAGCAGGCAGAGGGCGCCAATTACCCCACAAAGTGGAGTAGTGCGGTAGGCATTGCTGCGGCAATCGCAATGCGTTGGGGGGGAGGGGGCGGTCATGCCGCCCTAGATGAAAAGCCACCCTGGGCGGCTGCCCATATTGCCCATATCAGAAACTGCCACTGATTACAATGAGATTGGAAGGCCACTCCTGTTTTAAAAACTAAAGGAAAAACTAAAATCCCTTTTAATTACTTTTTACTACTGTCCCCCCCTTTTATTTTTTACTACCACCCCCATCCCTTTTTTATAACCAGACTCCAAGCAGAACGGTGATGCAGCAGCCAATGCTGCAGCCCTGGCCAATGAGGACTGCCCTACCATTGACCAGGTCCTTGGAGATGAGCGTAGCCCGGCCACTGGTGGGCTTGGCTCCACCACCAGCCGGGAGCGCTACCCACATGACCGGGCTTGCTTCCTGCTGAGTGCAGGGGAATTCCAGCGCACGACAGATGGGAACGTTCGGAAAGGTAAGGGGGCAGACAGGGGATAAGGTCAATACTGAGGGCAAGAGAGTAGGTGGAGTGAGGAGAGGGCGGTACTTGACAGCAGAGGGCTAGCCCTTGACACATGGTCTTGATTGATATCAACCAACATGTGTATAGTGTGTGAAAACATCAAGACAACCATGTAACCTATGCACCAAGAAATATCAGTTGCACACACATACATATTTACTAAGGATGAAGTTAATTACAACAATAAGAGAACATTACTCAAGCAATAAAAATATTCAACAAATACATTATGTTGTAGTTTAAAATAAAATTATTAAGAAAGGTCAAATCATCAACACATGCAAACTTTAATTTTCCTCACGCCATACTTAATGCAGGCTTAGTTTTGTAGTCTCACTTTTTTGAGACTGTTCATTATCATGAACTCTCTTCTGTGGCACATGTAACACATCCATGTGTGCTGAATGGCATCAAAGATTCAGCTCCTTCCCACATTCCAAGTATGTAATTGCAGAAGAAGTTCCCTAAATTCATTTATCCTCCATCTGTACTGCAGAGGTTGCTGCAGCGATACAGTCTGACCCTCAAGTCACTCGATTTACTGTGCTGAAACACAATAGTAATAATGGCAGTTTTTTGTGTGAGCAATGATTCTGATTCTGCACTGAGGTGACTGAAGAGTCATAGTAGTACTGCAGTGGCCTTCACTCTTTGTGCCAAACTCTTTTCAGATAGCTAAGCTGCTTCATTTTGAAACACTGCCCTTTTTGAGGGATTATTTCAACTGTAGTTTTCCCACAGGTAGGTATTGCACAGCTAACATTGCTTTATATTTTTATACTGTCAAAAAATAAAATGAAAAATTAAATATAAACATAACAAAACAATGCTGTTAGGTAAACACCTACATGGATCTCTAGTGGTATTGTAAGTTATAGCTTTATCTGACTTTAGAGAAAACTGTTTGACAGTTTGATAAAATGATGATTATGTTGTCTCTCCCTATGTACAATGATCATGGGCAAGATAATTATATATATATATATATATATATATATATATATATATATGTAGCACACAAAAAAAATAGTCTACTTTGCAATACTAGATGTGTTTATGTGTTTAGCATACAGGAGGCAGAACACACAATGCTTATGAATACATATGAATGTAAAAGAGAAAATCCATTAAAACAGCTGGAATTTAAGTTGTTTGTTACATGATTTAACCCATTATTCAAACTGGAGGAAATCATACAATTTTTTAGTGTGTGTTCCATGAAGGTGAAGGAACAAGTCACCCAGTGCAAAGGTGTGGATTGCTGTTTCTGGACAACAGTGGGGCCTTTGCAGCTCATTCTCTTTCTGGGCTTTGTTCACAGTAAGAAACATATAGAAAGCCATTCAGCACTGTGATATTCTAAATATTTAAGTCTTGTTTTGAAATTAAACTCTTCTATGTACATGTGCTGTTCATATTTGATCTGCCTGAACAGATGGATCAAATGAGTTTCAATGTGTTCTCAGTCAAGCTTCTTCATTGTTCTGCTGTTTCTCTCATTGTGCCACTCTTATCTATATCATTGCATAGATTATTTTTCTCATTTTTCTACATTGAAGTTAACAGTTCATTCTTTGTCTCTCTCTCTCTTTCCCACACTCTCTTATTTTCCATCTTCACTCTCTTTTCTATTTATTATTCATCCAATGATTCTTACTTTGCTCCTTTCTGCTGCTGCTGCTTATTGTCCTCCAGCTGTCCCCAGTTTTTTTCTCCTCATCCACTTTTATCAACATGACCTGCCACACTCAGAAGTTCCCCCTGACTTCTCTCTTTTTTTTTTTTTTAAACCATTCTTACAATCTTTCTACAACAGTTCCCAGATTCTCTCTCTCTCACACACACACACACACACACACACACACACACACACACACACACACACACACACACACACACACACACACACACACACACACACACACACACACAAAATGCTGCACAATACACACCACACACACAGATGGCTTAGAATTAATCAGTCTTACATCATCCCTGAGAGAGGACTGGTTCAAGCTGGAGGAGCCTCTGCTACAGCAGGAGCTCAGTGTTCATTCCACCTCCTCCTGGATCAAACCACAGATACACAGAGGTAGCACAAAACACCCTTAATAATACCACTTGCGTACATAGACCAAAGATTAGACTAATAGTTTAAAGTTGATTTAACTGCATTACGAAATATTGCAATAGATAACATTTGAATGCATTTGAGTAGATCACTTGTAATTAATGCAACATTTAGAGTAGACTACACAAAGCTATTTTGTAGATTAGAGCAGCTATATAATTTTTTTCAATTTCATCAGCTTTAAGAAGAAGAAGAAACAGCCTTTATTGTCTCACAGAGGGGAAATTTGGGTGTAACAGCAGCCGCAGTTATTATAAATATAAATATAATAATTTACATTATTAAGAAAAAGAATATATATATAAAAACAACAAAAAAGATTAACCATAATAATAATAATAACAGTAATACTAATAATAATAATACTATATACAATGTACATAATGTGCCTGTGTGTTGAACCTTAACAGGCCGGACTATTTACAATATATTATATATTATCCTACAATGTGTAGGTTATTGTGGTTTTGTTGGGAGCAGTGATGGTTATAGTTTAATTAGACTACACTAAATTAAGATGAGACTGAAACCAGTTGAAACTAAACTAGATTAGAATCAAGTAGACCAGACTAAATCACTGCATTAGAGGAGGCTGGATTTTATGAAAGAGTAGATTATATTTGATCATATTTGGTGTCATGGACCGCTGTGGCAGGCAGGATGAGGCAGACCCCAAAAGCAGGACACCAAAGGCAAAAGCTTCACGTAGAATTTAAGCTTTATTAACTTGAGTGTAACAGAGGACGGGCTGGACAGGAGCCAGCAGCACAAACTTCAACGCGACTTGACTATTTGGCATGGACAAAAACATGAGGCACACAGCAGGAACAGAGGACATCAAACACACGCACACACGTCAGGAGAGAAGATACCGTAAATGGGTAGTAAGACTTGGTGTTAGGGTATGCTGGAAAAAAATGATAAAAATAAGTCAGAAGTGTTCTTGAGTGTTCCAGAAAGCCTTGATGAAAGCCACCTGTTACAAAGACATAGACCATGTTCAGCTGAACAACAGTTGGAGCATACAATAAGTTCCAATGGTCAGTGGGTGTGGTTATAGTCCCTAAAAAATAATAACAATAATAATCGGATTCATCTCATTAGCAATAACCCCAACCCCTATCATAAGTCCAACCCTAGGCAAGAGAATGTGTATTAAATTCTTCTTGACAGTCAGGGAACAAAGAAAATATGAATTCTAACTGAAACATGTCAAAAACTACTCCGGGGTCAGAGACTTAAGACAGATAGCTATCATTTGTTTAGTAAAAACGACCTGACAAAGGGCAAGGGAAAACACAGACACTATATACACACACATGAGGTAACAAGAGGAGAGTGGAAACATCTTGGTAGACCAGGTGAACAGACTTATATGGTAAATGGACTAGTTCTTATATAGCGCTTTTCTACTCAGTATGAGCACTCAAAGCGCTTATACAACCTGTTTGCATTCACCCATGCACTCCCATTCATACAAGCACTTCCATTTTTACGAAGCTAAGTGCTTTTTAATTAACTAACATTCACACGCATTCATACTCCGACAGAACGGTCGGAGAGCAACTTGGGGTTAAGTATCTTGCCCAAGGATACATTGGCATGTAGCCTGGAGTAGCCAGGATTCGAACCGCTGACCTTCCGATCAGTAGGTGACCTGCTCTACCTACTGAGCTACAGCCATACCAGGTGAACAGACTTATACGAGACAAGGGGAAGCAATACTAACACAACGCACACAGAACAGGAGACGGCAATATAAAACATGAATTATAAACAAGACAACACAGAGGACTTGACAAAGGAGGCTGACATACAGATAAATAACTAATAGACACAACTAAAGATATAATAAAAACAGAACAACACCAAAAATAACTCAAAACACTGGGCCACTACCACAGACCCATAACATATGGTGTGATTAGACTTCAATCAGACTTGGCAGAATTAGAATATATTAGAAGAAAAAGATTACAGTACACTATAGACTAGATTAGAACAATCTGCTTAGGCCGCATGTACTAAAAGTACCACCACTTAAATGAACTCTCAACTTCTAAGTTATCTTCACTGGTGACTGTAATCCTAACCCTCTGATATCAGAATTTTTTTTGACATCTTGTCAATCAAGGGACACAAGAAATAATCATTCTAACTGACACACATCAAAATTACCCCCCCCCCCCCCCCCACCCCAAAAAAAAAAAAAAAAAAAAAAAAAAAGGAAAACATGGGGTTAGGGTTTGGGCAAAGGTTTGGGACTAGGGTTAGGGTTGCAATGTTAAACTAGACTATATGCACTACAACAGATCAGGTTAGGGTAATTTCTGTTCAGTTCAGTTAGAATAGAATAGAACAGTGCAAGTTAGACCCCTGATTACGTCAGAATAAATTACTATATCATATTAAATTAAAACAGATTAAAGTGGATACAATCAAACTAAACCAGTTACCTTACTTCTTGATAGCTTTAAATGTTTATTCAATTTCACTCCATGTATATTAAAATTACAGTAAAGTTAAAGACAGTGCTGAGAAAAAAGTATTTGCCCAATTCCTGATTTTTCATTGTTTACATATTTGTCATGGCTTTATGTTTTAGATCATCAAACAAATTTTTTAATTCGACAACGATAACTAAAGTAAATACAAAATGCAGTTTTTAAATGATTATTTAATTTATTACATGAGAAAAGCTATTCAAACCTACCTGCTGCAATGTGAAAAATTATTTTCCCCCTAAACCTAATAAATGGTTGTGCATGTTTGAATCATGCACCTGCCATAACTGGAATGACTCTCTTACATCACTGTGGTGGATTTTTGGTCACTCTTCTTTGCAGAATTGTTTTAATTCACCCACAGTTGAGGGTTTATGAGTATGAATGGCCTGTTAAGGTCATTCCAAATCATCTCAATGGATGGATTTAAGTCTGGAATTTGACAGGGCCACTGTGTCTGTAGGTTCTCAGTCATCCGGGTCATAGTAGTCTCTGGAGCTTGAAAAAAGGTGACTGGACTTCTTTTTGTTTCTTGAAGATGTTTCACCTCTTGTCCAAAAGGCTTCTTCAGTTCTCAAACCAAATGGTGGAAAGACCCAGGTATTTAAACCCCTGTGGGTGTAGTCCCCTGGAGGTGGTCAAAACCCAAGAAGTAGAAGCCTTCACTCGCCACATCAAGTGAGTCGATAAATACATAAGTTTTACCAGGGAGGACACCAGGGACAACAAGTTACCATTCCTGTGTTTATTAAGGAAGATGGAAGCCCATACACACAGACCAGTATCTCCTCTTTGACTCCCACCACCCTCTGGAACACAAACTTGGGGTGATCAGGACCCTGCAACACCAGTCAGAAAGCGTTCCTTCTAAGGCAGAAGGAAAACAAAAGGAACACGTACATATTGATAAAGCCATGAAAACATGTGGTTATCCAACTGGGCTTTCATCAAACCAACCAATATGCACAGGTAAGAAGGTCAAACACAATCTAGGAAGAATAAGAATGACAAGAAGAACAACATTGTCATCCCTTATGTGGCAGGCTTGTCAGAGAAACACAGAAGAATTTTCTCCAAGTATGACATCTCAGTATACTTTAAACCAAGTCACGCCCTAAGGCAAAAACTGGTTCATCCCAAGGACAAACCCCCCAAACACAAGATCAGCAATGTAGTGTATGCTGTCCACTGCAGTGAATAGTGCTTGGACCTCTACATTGGAGAAACCAAACAGCCTCTTCACAAATCAATGGCACAACATAGAAGAGCCACCTCAGTAGGACAAGACTCAGCTGTACATCTGCATCTGAAGGAGAAAGGGCACTCTTTTGAGGATGCCAGTGTTCACATTTTGGACAGGAAAGACAGATGGTTTAAAAAAGGAGTAAAAGAAGCCATCTATGTCCACTGTGAACAACCATCATAGAACAGAGGAGGTGGATTATGTCACCAACTTTCCCCCGCTTACAGTGCTGTCCTAAGCTCCCTTCCCAGACGTCTCTACCCCATTCCATTAAATGGAGCGAAGTTCCAAATTGGTTTCACCTGAAACCACAGTTTGTAATGAACCACACCTTGGTGCATGTGATCATGCATATGAACAATAGAGGGTCATATCCACCTCCAGGGGACTACACCCACAGGGGTTTAAATACCTGGGTCTCTCCACCATTTGGTTTGAGAACTGAAGAAGCCTTTTGAATGAGAGGTGAAACGTCTTCAAGAAACAAAAAGAAGTCCAGTTGACTTTTTTTTCAAGCTCCAGAGACTGACGGGACCACTCCACAACCTTCACCTTTATTTATATGGGGCCAGGTAGGATTGGATAGCTTTTTGTGTGTAATAAAAATAAAAAATAAGAAATTCTTTTGCTTATCACTATGCACTGGAGTACAGGAGAGATACTAAAGTCAATATCAAGATCAGGTCACACACACAACACGAAGCCCTCCAGTACACTCAAAATGTCATTTACACACACGCACACACACACACACACGCGCACACACACACACACACACACACACACACACACACACACACACACACACACACAGACTTATATACTGAGATTTATATAGTTTTCTTGTTACTGTAAAGCTTTTAAGCATGTTTCCACATCATACAGTGAATATCTATTGTGTGTAGGGTGGTGGGTGCATATACATGTATGTGTTTTTGTATGTGTCTGTGTGTTTGTATGTTTATTTTATGAAATTCAGTCTGTGTTTGTAATTTAAATGATGTGCAAAGGGAAATAATGTATTTGGCTTCTATATGTAGGATGTATTTTCACAACTAATTATTTTCAGTTGTGTTCATCAAACCATTATTGGCCCAGGATAACTCCTCAGCATTTGCTTCAATATACTCTGCATTGTCTCTTGACACAGATACTTACCTATATATGAATTATGTTTTCTCCATCCATCCATCCATTTTCTGCGGCTTATCAGGTTCATGTTGTGGGGGCAGCAGTCTAAGTAGAAATGCCCAGTTCAGTTCAATTCAATTCAATTTTATTTATATAGAAGAACCAGGCTCAGGCAGGGGCAGCCATCTTCTGCCAAAAAGTTGGGGTGAGGGGAGGGAGACAGGAAAAATGACACTGTGCAAGAGAGCCAGAGATTAGAGTTTGTGGCCATAGATGAGGACAGGAACATAGACCAGTAAACTGACAGCTTCACTTTCACGCTCAGCTCCCTCTTCATTACAACAGGTAATGCATCTCCCAGTCCACTCTCTTCTCTCTCATGAACAAGACCCCAAGACAAGACACTTTAAAAAGATGTTTAAACTCCTCCACTTGGAGGCCTGAAACATGGTCTTCAGTTGAGGATCATGATCTCAGACTCAGGTGCTGATTCTCATCCTATCCGCTTCACACTTGGCTGCAAACTGCTCAAGCTGGAGGTCACTGCATGATGAGGCCAAGAAAACTACATCACCTGCAAAGAGCAGAAATGCGATCCTAAGGCCACCAAAGTGGAGACCCTCTGCTACCTGGCTGCACCTAGAAATTCCATCCATAAAAGTTATGAACAGAATCAGTGACAAAGGGTAGCCCTGGTGGAGTCCAACTCTTACTGGGAATGAGAAACTGCTAGAAATGCAAATGGTTGTGCAGGAACTAAATATCGCATAGAAACAAGCCAGTCACCCCATACTTCTAGAGCACTGCCCACAGGATGCTCTGAGGGATGCAGTCAGATGCCTTCTCCAAGTCCACAAAAAACGTGGACTGGGCAAACTCCCATGCTCTCTCACACAACATTGAAAGAACAAAGAGCTGGTCTAGTGTTCCATGACAAGGACAGAAACCACATTGCTCCTCTTGAATATGAGGTTCAACTAATGGAGAGACTCTCCTTTCCAGCTCCGTGACATAGACCTTTTTGGGGGTGGGGCTTAAAAGTGGTATCCCTCTGAAACTGGAGCACACTCTCTGGTGTGACTTGAACAAAATTCTATCAATGACACAAATTTTGATCACAGTTAAGCTAGGTACGAGTAATGTATGTTGAATGTGACATGTGAAACAAATGCAAATAGAGAACATAAAATTAGATTTGCAGGGTGATGATGAAATGACCATACTATATAGGAAAATCAAAAGAATTGGAATTTGTAATAAATCTTTTTGAAAAACACATATTATGTTAATAATTGCTGTATGTTATGATGATGTTTGTGCAAAGTTTTGGTCAGGCTGGCCCTCCCATTAAGGAGAGGCTAGGGTATATACAGACAAATACATACAGCACAGCTTTGCATATGAATATGGCAGTTCTCTTGCCTTGGGAAATTTGGACTCATGTAATTTTGGTTTGGACTCACAAAACTCGGCTTCAGAAGAGACATACGAGTCAACTGAGAAAAAACAGACTCACTGATGTAATGTTAATATTAATTGAAGTCACTATGTGTGTATATAGGTCACTCTTGTATGGTATTATCAATATAGTGATACTTTTTAGAGTCAAGCTAAATCCAGGCACTAAACAATATTGTAGCACATTTTATTGAATCTTACTTATTATTACTTATTGATATGTGGGTGGTTGTATCTCAGAAGGTTTGAGCAGGTCACCTAAGGTTGATGGTTCAATTTCTGGCTGCTCTAGTCTGCGTGCCAAAGTATCCAAGTTGCTCTCCAGTGTAATGTTTTATAGAAAGCACTTAGAAATAACTGCTTCCATGAATGTGTTTGAATGGGTGAATGAGACATGTTGTATAAAGCGCTTTCAATGCTCAGAGTAGAAAAGCACTATATAAGAATCAATTCATATACTACTCTTCAGTGGAGAATACAATACAGTTCTAATGCTGATGCTAATGCTAGATAAGGAGGACCAGTAGCAGAATAGAAAAGGACACATTACTAAGGATTAAAAATTAAACTAGGGCTGCATAAAACGATTATTTTAGTAATCGAGTATTCTATCGATTATTCCATCGATTAATTGAGTAATCGGATAAGAAATACTTTTTTTATTAACAGTTTATCTGCATATTTTAACTTCCGTACTGCAGTTTTTCGCCTGTGAACAAACAGCGGTGGATGGAGCAGCTACAAAGTTCTCTTTTCTTCACCTTAGCACTTGCTGATCAGGTGCTTGATGAAGGACCTCCAGCTGTTTCACAGATTTAATGGTGGTTACTAAAAGAAAAAGCTGCTGTTTTGGACGCTGGAAAAACGTTTCCTTTTTCACTACTTGAGCTCACCGTCACAGCTTCGCCTCTTTGCGCTTGCGCAGTTAAAACCGCTGCCTGCTATGAGTGTTCTGAAAAACTAGTGGCTGCGGGAGCCATGGCGCATGTGTGAGTAATGTTGTAATGCTTTGTATTCACAAGCATTGTCGAAAATACGTTTCTACTGCAGGTCTATATTTAGTCACTAATAAGGGATTAAAGTATAAAAAATATTTTGAAGGAGCCCCTCGGTCCTGGGGGGCGGGCCTTCCGGTACCGAGCCATCGCTAGTACTAATGGCCCCCGCTCACTAGCAAACCAGTTCTGGTAGCTACAGCTGAAGTAAAGACAAAAATAACAGCTGAAATTCTCAGCGAGCACAACACACACAGATACACAGAGAGCAGTGGAGGCGTGGAAATGCATGTCAGCGACAGTTGCCACCCGTCCGGTAAAGTACGGAACCCCACATGTTACGGAGCCGTATTCCACGGAGTCCCGTAACATACGGGGTTCTGTATTTTACGAGACAGGTGGCAACTCTAGTGATGATCCACTCTGTGTTAAATGAAATCCATCGCAGTGACAGAGAGCTTTTTAGAATCTGCGTGTGTGTGCACGCGTGCGTGAGTCATACTCCAGTCCAGTAGGTGGCGGTAATGTAGTTCTATGTTGGTTTGCCAGCCACCAATAAACCCACAAAAAAGATGACGGAGCACTAACACTGCTAATGCTAGTGAGGAGCGCCGCTTACACTGAGACAGCTGAGCGCTGCGGAGTTTAAACGAAGCATCGACACAGTAAATTTGTGTCGATAATTTTTTAGAATCGATGTAATCGAGTTAATCGATGAATCGTTGCAGCCCTAAATTAAACTAAAACTAAAAAATATCAAATCAAAATTTTACTAATGTGCTAAGTCTTTATCTGCTTCAGGTAGCAAAGTTAATACTGGCCACTGGCAGTTACAGTTCACCTTCTGACCCTGAAAACAGTTACTGCATGATCTAGCTTTTATAGCTGATGCCTCTTTAACCAAACATGCCAGATTTATTAATCATTTTAATTCCAACATGTGTTGCATAGCTGCACATCATATGAGTATAGCTTATGAGCTCCTCCATTTGATGGTCACTAGCTGTGCTTCAAGCTAGCACTACTAAGTTTAAATATCCCCGTTTTGTTGCGCAGACTGACAGCTTGACAATAGCATTGTGGATTACTTCCCTACTGATAATTGAATCCTTAGATCCTGACTGGGGAGTTTTATTCAATTATTGGCTATAATTCTGCTTAATTGCAAACAAATTAAATAGCACAAATTTCTTTCTTCCACTTCTTTTTGCATAACAACTTCTCTACAGAATATAATGTGCTTGGGCAAAAATGCCCCTTCTTATGCTCAAAAATCACCATTTTATGTAACTCAATCAGCCAAGATGTCTCATAATCAGCACACACAATGCCAGGCAGTTTAACAAAGTGAAGACTGTGTGAGAGTGAAAACATGACTCTAGGAGTAAATGCATGCCCCTCTGTACTATTTAGTGTGTTTTGTGTAAGAGAGAGAGAGACACCTTCCCTTGTTACATCTGCAGTACAGTAATCCCTCACTTATTGTGGGTGTTATGTTCCAGGACCACCCGCAATAAGTGAAAATCCGTGAAGTAGGGACGCTATATTTATTTTAATACTTATACATTATTTTAGTAGTTATACACTATTTTAAGTTTTTATAAACCCTCCCCACACACTTATACACCAAATATATACATTACTGTACAATACGTACTACGCATGTGAAGAACGAGTACCAGAAAAACCCACGAAACAGCAAAAATATTTTACACTAATATTGATTGAAAACCCGCGAAACAGCGAGTCCATGAAAAGCGAACCGCGAAGTAGCGAGGGATTATTGTATGTTGATACCAGAACAGGAACTGTGGAAGAGTGGGTTTAATAGGTAAAGTTTGTAGTAGATGTTCATGCCTAATGTTATTTTGTTGTTGTAATGTTACTGTCTCCTTCCCCAGGTTATGTCAGGTCATGTATTACTTCACTGACTCATGCTGGTCTGTGTTACACTGTCATCTGTTTGTCTCTTTCTCTTATTTTTGTTCTGTTTTTCTGTCTTTACATCCGTCTTTTTCTCTGTGTGTGCCTGTGTTCTGTATGTAGCTGTCTTTCCCTGCTCTTACTCCCCCTCATCTTCCTCCTTCTCCTCCTCTCACCTGGTTTCTTCTCACTCTGGTACTTACAGATAGGGCGAGGGTGCCAGAAACCAAATGCTTAAAGTTCCTTTTTTTCAGTTTTATAGTTTGACAACACTTTGATTTGATTTGCAAAATCAACAGTGTAGTCCACAGTGTATTCAAGCTCAATAAAATATTTCTTTAGTGACAATAAGCCACAATTTTGCACAAAAGTCCTGTGTGAAGGATAAATACAAACTTGTTAAGGAGATTAATTTAAAGGACAAGTGCCAGAGTGAAAATGGCCGCTGTGCAGTGGTTGGCTCATTCCACTACCAGGCCAGTGACAGGTGGTGGTTGTGACAGGTGGTGGTTGACAGTTGTTTGGTTTTCTTTGTCCTTCCCTCTGAAACTAAGCTGAGGTTAGTTTTACAGCACAGCCTGCAGAGACTTGAGTGAGTGATTTTTGTTTGTTTGTTTGCAGTTGATTGGATCCCTCAGGAAACAGTTTTGTGCATAAGTTTTATGAGTAGGTTCAAAAAAGTTCCTGTTGCTGTGTTTTTTTTTTGTTTGTTTGTTTTTCTTTTAACATGAAAACTGTTTTGTTTACTCCTGAGCCACTCTGACTCTCTGACAGGCTGAGCTCAAACATGGAATGTTGTAATGCTTGTAATGCTTTGAAGTTCCGCACTGGCTAACTAGACAGTTAATTGTTTAATACAAAAAACAAATTTGTAGGTTATAGATAAATGAGCAGGCAGACAGTAAGAAAGACAGACAAAACTTGAATCCTAAAAAAGACACACATTCAGGTAAGTATAAGAACAACTTTGAAGGGCTGTGGGCTGCATAGTGATGGCATCCTTTGATGTGCTGTGATGGCCTGTTAGGCTTGTCTCTCTGCACTCTAAAAGCTTTAAAAAAAAAAAAGTTAAAAACTAACTTTGTGCTTTATCTTTTATTGCCTTTTTACACTGCATTTTGTTAAGTTTCTTAGCAAGATAAATCAAGTTCAAAAGTGCAGTTGTACACATTTCAAAATATGTGCAACCTTGTTGCTAAGCTTTTGCTTTTAAAGTGTCACCAGCGCTCTCTTTCAGTCCCTCTACAGCACACTCTTTTCTTCCTCCCTGCCTCTGTCCTGATGACATTATTACATACCTGGATGGGGTTTATTGCAATCCTTAATATTCACTAATCTCATTTAATCGAACACTATCAGATCTGTGTTTGCAATGGTTGGGAAGAACAAAAGACATCTTTCAGACATAATAAAAGGGCAGCATTGAATTATTATGGCCCTGCAGTACTTTTTTTTTTTATTAAATCTTTTACACAAGGTAGGTAAAGGGCAGGGGCACTAGTTTCTACAAGTTTCTCCCCTTTGCTGCAACTATGCACAAATCAAAAAGATTAAAATCTATCTTTTTCTCTCCATCCCTTCACTTTTTTCCTTCTTCCTGCCAACTAGAGCAAGAAAAACAATGTATTTGGGACTTGGTGCAACAAAACATTTTGAGCCACGGCTTCATGGTTGATTATTTTATTGCTTCATATCAACACAGTGGCTTGGATTTACCTTCTGTCCACTGACATTAAGCCTTTGGTGAGGTACGATGAACAAATGTTCAAGATGACAATCTGAATAACTAAAGGCAAGTACCAAACAAAAATTGTTTTGTATTTGTTTAACAATTTTGGTGAGCCCATGCAAGTTGTAGTCTCAGTGTCCTGTTCTAAGAGGAGTGGCACCTGGTCCTTTCTTGATTTAGCTTGTCTGCTTCAAGGCTGGCCATGTTGTGCATTCAGTGATGCCCTTCTGCATATATTGGATGTGATAAGTAGTTATTCAAGTTACTGTTGCCTTCCTTCCTATCAGTTCAAAGCAGTCTGGCAATTCTCCTCTGACCTCCATCATCAACAATGCATTTTTGCTCAGAGAACTGCGCTTTTCTGGATATTTTCTCTTTTTCTGACCATTCTCTGTAAACACTAAAAATGATTATGTGTGATCCCAGTAGTAGTCAGTTTCTGAAATACTGAGACCAGCCCATCTAAGACACTTAAATCACTTTTCTTCCCTATTCTGACCTCCAGCAGTTGACTTGACAATGTCTATATGCCTAAATGCATTATGTCAGTGCCATGTGATTGGCTGAATAGATACAATATATTGCCAAAAGATTTAGCTAGGTGACTGAATATTCACCTAGCCAAATCATTGAATTCAGGTGTTCCAATGACTTGCATGGCCAGGGGTGAATAAAACCATGCACCTAGGCATGCTTCTACAAACATTTGGGAAAGAATGAGTTGCTTTCCACTCATGACATTTCCTCACTACTAAATATTAAACAGTCAACCATTAGTGGTATTATAACAAAGTGGAAGTGATTGGAAATGACAGCAACCCAGCCATGAAGTGGTAGACCACATAAAATTATAGAGCAGGGACAGTAGATGCTGAGGCGCATAGTGCACAGTGGTCACCAACTTTCTGCAGTCTTCCAACGAATCATGCTTCTCTGTCTGGAGGATGAATCAGTCTGGGTTTGGTGGTTGCCAGGAGAACAGTACTTGTCTGACTATACTATGGCAAGTGTAAAGTTTTGTGGAGGGGGGAATTATGGTGTGGGGTTGTTTTTCAGGAGTTGGGCTCAGCCCCTTAGTTCCAGGGAAAGGAACTCTGAATGTTCGGAATACCAAGAAATTTTGGACAGTTCATCCTCCCAACTTTGTGGGAATAGTTTGAGGATAACCTGTGCAAACCAGCATATAGCAAGTTTGCTTTGGAAGAACTTGACTGGCCTGCACAGAGTCCTGAAATCAACCCAACAGAACATCTTTGGGATGAATCAGAACAGAGACTGAGCAGGCCTTCTTGTCCAACATTAGTGACTGACCTCATAAACGGACTGCTGGAAGAATGGTCAAAAATTCCAATAAACACACTCCTAAACCTTGTGGAAAGTGGTTGTAGCTGCAAAGGGTGGGCCAACATCACACTAAACCTTACAGATTAAGAATGGGATGTCACTCAAGCTCGTATGTATGTGAAAGGCAGACAAGCGAATACTTTTGTCAATATAGTACATTTATAGTAATGAGCAGTTAACAGTTGTACCTAATAAAATAGACATGAGTATATTCTTGCAAACAGCTAGGTAAATATTATGTCAGTAAACAATAACTGCTTCATCGAAAAAAATATGATAAAGAAGCATCAACAAAACTGGTGTGAACTAGATAAAAGACTAAAGTTAGCAAACCTAAATCTTCCTGTGACTAATAAACATTTTTGTCACAAAAAAACAAAGTTAAAGAATAACACATTAGAAATAATTTGTAAAACATTGCAATTAGCAACAGGAAAAAAAATTAAAGTTAAATTACTGTCAATTTTTCCAGGAAAGTATCCCACTATGACTCATGTCTTTCTATGGTTCTGCAAGCTGCTAAGCTTTCTCACTGCAGTCTCCATACTAAAGAGGAGTTTGCCATGCTTGCTTGAATGCAAAGAAGACAATATTGCCCGTTCTCCCTCAGAGAGGAAAAAAAAAAAAAAACTGCAGTGGTGTGGCTCCAAATGAACACTTGTACAGTAGTTTTTTTTTTGTTTTTTTTAAGAATTCCCTCAGGGTTTTTGAATTTCAACATTATTTTATTTCCAAAGTATACAGCTACAACAGCTGAGCCGCAGTGATGTCATGAGAACTGTAATACCACACTGACCCAGGAAAAGTGTAAACTTATGCCTGCTTTTCTCAAAGGGAAGCAGAGAATTGTTAGGAATATTTTGAGAACTTTAATAAATCAAATTATTGTACAAATCAAAGTACTGATTATCTTTAATCAAGAATTATTCTATAAGAAATTTTTAAAAAATTGCAATTATGATAATTAAATTAAGTGCTACTCCAAGACTGCATTTACCCATGTTCTGGCAGTAACACTGTATTTGATGTCTACAATAATGATACAAGTGTTCCCAAAATAATTTGCATACCATGAAAACTGAAAACAGCTGAGAAGATATAGTGAGTCTTCACCAGAACACCAGAATAACACTCAGATAGATATGTGCCACCTGTCTGATGTGTATGTGATGGGTATCTATAGATTCTGGCAAAGTAATAGCAATAACTTGTAGTAATAAAATGTAGCTGACGCCTCTTTCTAACCATAGTGAGGTCACAACAAGCTGCATGCCTGTTTCATCAAGACAAGCCAGCAGCCAAGCTGGACAGATAACAATCCCAGCTGGCTGTAAGATGAACATGCAGTGATCATTTACAAAGTACAACACCAAAAAGAGATACACTAAAAAAAAAAAAAAAAAAAAATACTTGTACTCAGGTACAAGACAGATTTGTGTGTTAAGGTTTTTATTTTTCATGTATGGTTACTGTTCTCTTAAGAGCCACAACAAACCTCAACTCAAACTGTTCAGTCTCCTAAAGTATAGGACACAAGTTTGGTACAGTATGTAATTAATGGGTAAATAAATGAATAGGATTTTTTAAGAATCCCTTTCATTTTTGTGCTTCTCCTCACATCTTACTGTTTTGATTTTGGTGAAATATTTTCAGCTGCATTTTGGATTGCATTAACTGTGGAATGTTCTATTCAGGTTCTGCCTGCTCTACTTGTTACTGTTTAACACTGTTCTGCATGTTCTGTTTTTGTCTTTTTGTGCTTTATGTTTCTTTATTCATCTGTGTTATAGTTATCTTCAGGTATGCCTCTGTATCCATATGACAACGCATTAAGACTCTTTTCTCAATGCTAAGCCTCTCTATCCCTTTTCCCTTTGTTTTTCTGCCATCTTTTTGTCTCAGCTCTCAATGAGCTAATCATATGCCATTTACAGAACATACATGTATATACTGGTTCATGTATGTGTTTGTGATGTCATGTTGCATATTAGATGTGTTTAATGCAAATAATGTTTTCTAATATTCACACATCCACATGTGCTTTTCAAATGTGTATGCAACCATTTTTTAATTGCTATACAGTGAAACGCAAGTTGATGTGTTTTTGCATGCTGATTGTTGTTGGGATAATATCTGACCTGATCTTGCAAAATGAGTCAGAAGCTACACAGGCTGCTTCTTACACCATATATATAGGAATTAGGGCTCTGTCTTGTGGATCATTTCCAGGTTCATGGGATGTTCTTAGCAATAAGCGATTCCTTACATGTTTTGAGCACTCTTTGTATGTATTTGACCTAAGAATTAGTCAACTTCCAACTCATTTTGCCAGACTGGGTCACATATTTGCCCTGGTTGTTTCCTTTTGCTTCCTTATGTGTACTCCTGAACCCCAAAGCCTTTCCTTTCCCCCTGTTCCTCCCATTTTCCCTCCCCCTTTCAACCATCACACTTTTTTTTTTTTCTTTCCTTTTTTGCTCTCATGTTCCTACTGAAGGCTTATTAATCCAAAACAATCACTGGTAAAACTACATAAACTGAGCAGGAAATAAAATAAAATTTCCCACCACTCTTGAGCATATATATAGGGTTACTGAGATGTAATTCTGCAATTCAGTAGGCTGTTTCTGTTGTTACATTGCAAGCAGTAACATGGAGATCACTGTCAGTTGTCATTCAATTCCATTCCATTTTATTCATATAGCACCAAATCAAAGCAAACAGTCACCTCAAGGTACTCTGTATCGTAAGGTAAAGACCATACAACAAATATAGACAAAAACCCTAAAATCAAAATGAGCAAGCCCTTGGCAACATTGGGAAGTTTCTTCCTTTTAACAGGAAGAAACCTCCAGCACACTAATGATTAAATGCAGAGTGGGGTATAAACAAAGTGTAAAGAGGTGAATGGAAAAAGAAAAACAACCTAGGCCTATTGCAGCATAACTAAGGTATGGTTCAGGGTCACCTGATCCAGCTCTAACTACAAGCTTGATCAAAAGGTCAGTTTTAAGCTTAGTCTTAAAAATAGACAGGGTGTCTGTCTCCTGAATCTAAACTGGGAGCTGGTTCCACAGAAGAGGGGGCTGAAAGCTGAAAGCTACTCTTAAGTATCCTCAGAATAAATAAGCTAGTAGTCTGAGAGTGAAGTGCTCTATTGGGGTGATAGTCCTAACTTTAACTTTAGTGACTTCCAACTGGCATAGCCGGGTGTTATTACTGCCAACGGCAATTATTATCTTACCAAATTTACTTGTATCCTTAACCAGCAATTTCAAATTTCCATCTATATTGCCTGCTCTGACCCCTGGGAGACAATCTACTATATGTGGCAAGCACAATAGGGGGCTTTAAAACTGGTCTGTGAGCTAAAGTTCAAGTTCACAATAAAACAATAACCGACAACGCCACCCGGAGAATTTCACCGGGGGAAATATACTCGCAATAATATATACTCACCAATCTACTAAATTTGAAAAGACACTCAGGTTTGTTCCACTTTGGCCAGAGTCGTCGCCACTTTTATAAAAGATATAATTTATTTCAGAATTTATATAATAAAAACACAAAGTCACACAGGACTAAAAATCATCTACTCACCCGTGAACACCGACTCTCCTTACCTACATACACATGCATGCACACCACTTTGCTGTCTGCAAACGAAGCAAACCCCATCACCAAGGACTCCCTAACCGCATCCACGTAAGCCACCAGCTCCTAAAAAGAGATAAGAAATAAATTAAACACAATAAAACAGAACATTCACAAAATAATAAAAGGACTCAAGTGCTCAATACATAAAAATAAGTAAAACAATGGATATAGGGAGGAGAGAACAGAGTCAGCTCCACACTCCCTCCCACCAATCAGCTTTGCACGAACAGGTTCCCACAAATTAATCCTCCACTACCCGGGATTCATAAGCAGCAGGCATGGGGTACAACTCAAAGAAACACTCCCACACAAGATGTCGTGAGCATTAATAATAACAAAAAGATTAGCCGAAGCAAAGCAGCAGTCCTCTATGGTGTAGAGGAGTAGTAATGGCGGCGCCATAATTAGCGACACGCCATCGTTCCAACCCCAATCTCCCAGTTCAGACGGGCACCAGAGAGAACTGCAATGGCCGACACAATCAGGTGGTTTACAAGTTATCTATCAAGGTTTTTCCAGCCGCGACCAGATTATTGTTGCTGGTAGGGTTATAAACAGCAATCCACTGACGCGTTCTGCTACGGTGAGAGGAGAGACACAGACGAGAACCTGGAAGTGCTTGTGCATGAAGCGCGATCGTAATGCTCAAATGGGCGCCGCCTTTTATACTATACTGGCCCAATCAGCATGGCCGAGGGATAAATGTCCCTTCTGCTACATATCCACAGTATTCCTGACTTCACGCCATTACCCATAATTCATAGCGGAAGCCAGTATTTTACTTCCGTTTGCGCTGTTGTTTACGGTTGCGGGCTTACACACTTGCCGTTCATTTAAACATTTTGACACTGCAGTTTCTTTTACCTGGCCTAAATGGTACCACATCGGAGGTGGAGACATTGCAAGGATGTTTTAAAAAGCAGCGAGGTAACAGTGCCTCACCTGTCACTTGTGTAAATGACATGAAATTATGGCCCAAAGTCAGCTACATCGACATTATCAGTTACCTTGTTTTTTCCGAAGGTGTTGATGGCGAGGAATCACGTAATTATAATAGCACCAGATTACCTTCAAAGCAATAAAATCAATAAAGTAATGCTGAACAAACAAGGCAATGTTATTTTCCTTAAAGCAGCTGTAGAGCCAAGCCAGAGCATCGGCCAAGCTAAGCACTTAGCATGGGTCATGCTAAGGGAAAGTGGAGTGGTGGAGACAGTCAGCTGTTCCTGTATCACCCATTAGGGAAATCACGTAGTGATGTGGCAGCTATTCTGTGGAAGGTATATCACTGATCTGGATATCAGAGTGTTCAGATCACTGAAACAGAAACACTGGACTGGCCGAAGGCTGTGATCGAGGAGACACGCAGCTGTCGTCTTGCTAACTGCTACATGTTTACATGTGGATGGCACCCAGTGTTAAAGCTTTGTGTAGGCTGTATGCTGTAGTGTCACACTATAAATAAAATAATGTAAAAAAAATAAGGAAAAAATACAGTAATAGGATGTGCAACTGGGTAGTATAATTTGGGGGAAAAAGAACAAATTTACAGAATAAAATAATTTGAAAAAATGTACAGACTGATGTAGTGACAACCGACAACAACACAAGTTGAATCCAAGCTCATGTTCCAACTAATAAAGCCGCCTGTTACAGCACAAAGTAACCGAATTTTGTCCTTAACTCTGGCTCTGACTTTGGGTAACCGGAAGTATAAAACCATACAGCGGAAGTAGCAGTCTGTCATGGCAGCCTACGTACGCTCTTCCAGAAACCCGTGGATAGTTGCAGGTGTCGCTAGTTTCATGTTTCTCAAAACAGATTCGCCAATAACCAGAGTTTTATCCACAGCAGGTGTGTCACTGAGTGGAGATAAATGATTTGAAATTTAAACAGGTTGGTGGTGTACCAGGGACTTCTGTTTAGGAAGTCCCCGGTACACCCAGTCAGCCTGATTTCCTGGTTGCTCGAGACAGTCTGCTGGGGAGAGCTAATAATGGCTAAGCTACCTTGGTCCACAAAATTAAAATGGCTGGATGATCCATGATGGGACCTTGGCCAGTCTGTGGCCGATTTATGGCCAGGACGTGGTCAGAATGAGATTCTCTGCTTATGTTGTAGGGCCTACAACATAAGCCTACAATGTAGGCAATGCAGTCACGGCCTGGAACGCCCCTAAGCAGCATTTAGGAAAACTCGTAACTCCTCCTGCACTCTAAAATTTGACAAGTTGACCTTACTTTAGAAAATCTTGGAAACCGATTGCCCTGAAAAATGTAAGTATAACTATTAAGTCTTATGTTTGTTTACTTAACATATACTTGTTCAGTGTACTTAAAACCTTGTTGTGTCAACTTAATCGTGTTAAGTTAAATTAACTTAGTTTAGTGAAGTTGTTTCAACTCAGAAATAGGAAGTAAATTAACCTGTTCTTAACTTAGCTACATCAAGTTAGTCCAACTTACATGAACAGTACAGTTTACTCAGCAGACTCTAGGAAACCGATTGCCTTAAATGAATGAAGTAACTACAACAAAACATGATGAGTTCACAAGGTTCAATGTTTTATTTTTAACAAAATACTATCCTTAGCTTCTTAACAAAAGGCCAATGTGGCCACACATGAACAAATACAAAACTAATCATGTTTTTACCCTTGCACAGGGCTCAATAACAGTAATACCAGAAAGATGCTTAAGTCAGCTTACAGGCTGAATGAGCAGCAACTGAAACAGTTTATTTTGAACTGTAACAAGTAGGCACTCTAGCACTGTAACATTTACCTGAAAAAAAGTGATTTAAGTAGTTACCGTATTTTCCGGACTATAAGTCGCACTTTTTTTCATAGTTTGGCCGGGGGTGCGACTTATAGTCCGAAAAATACGGTATATGGAGGTCAGATTCTGACATACTTGGCAATAAACATAGAAATAAATAAATAGCTTGATGAAGTAATCCATGTGCCAAACATTGCATCCAAAAAATACAAAATAAGAACTTTACCAACTTATTTGATAATACAGTGCAACAGTGCAAAAAAAAAAAAAAAATCAAAATAAAGTATGATAGTAAGTTAAAAAAAAATATATTAAATGAATACACACTATGAAAAAACATAGAAATACAAGTAATGGCATAAAAAAAGAAACCAGACTGAGCATCAGCCTGTGAATGAAGTCAAAGGTGTTTTTTAGGCATTTTGGACAGTCAGGATGGAGGGCACAGGTCAGTCCAAATATGAGGCAAACAGCTTGATCGTGGCGTTCAGTGTCAACCATGACAATTGTACCTTCCAGAATGATAACATGCTGGATGATTCAAGGTGAAGAGCATTCGGACCTGGTTGCTGACTGACTTCAGGAATAACAGGCAATAATCCCACAGGAACCTGGGTGAAGTCTGCCATGGCATCTGAATCCTGTGGATATTAAGAAAAAAAAAAAAAAAAGAATGGGGTGAAAATCTTGATTTCCAAGTGCAGAACCTCTAACAAACCAAATTGCAATACGTACAAAAGGGACAATGTAGAAGTCTCTTTCATCATCCCAGAGGAAAACCAAGAGACATCGCAGGACAGCAGTCCTCATGGCAACAACATCACTGGTCTACAAGAAGGGAAAAACAATAAAAGTAAGCAAAAGCATCTTCTGAAGAAAATAAATCACATTTTTCACAATAAGTGATACAAAATAATTGTTCAGCTCATTGAGAGCACTTATTTAGTGGAATGCATTGCAATTTTTTTTTTCCATGCTTCCATGTGCAGAGCATGATAAGCAAGCAAAGTCGTAAAAAAACAAAGAACGGCTCTCACTGGCCGCTTTTCCACCGATGGAGTTCTGGTGCCAGTATTTGAACCGTTCAGCAGTTTTTCCATCCGAGGCTTGTTCCTGAACGTCACATTACCCTCCATGACCGAGTGAAATTAAGGCTACACGAATGTTAGCAGGCCTGGTTTACGCTTACAAACATGCTAACATACTGCATTTGAAATACAGGTAATTAATGTTAAGAGCTCTTATCATGGACAAAACATTAAAGGCTCTCAAGTAAAATACAGTACATGGCAGTTTCAGCTGATATTGGCCCCATAAGCCCATGCTAACATTAACATTAGCATTAGTCTGCAAATACGTTTATGCATCATCATGCAAAACTAGCTGTAACAATACATTGAATAATAAATTCATACATGACACATGAAAATATAATGAAGATGGACAGCTCACCTTTAGGGAAGACCAGCTTCTTCCAATGTGTAAATCCACAGGGTTTCTGGAAGCTTCCCGCACTTTGTACTGCGCATGTGCACTGCTGAACTCACCCCAGCATTCACTCCAGTAACAAAAATATTCAAGTCCAGTTTACACACTAGAACTTAGTCTTGTACCTCTCTCAGGCTAAACGTGTACATTATAGAGTGTATGTGTCCACCGGGAGGAGCAGTGATAGTGGAAGCACTTTTAATTACAGCCTGCTATGCTATATATAATTCATATACAGTGTATTATATTTGCTCAGGAGTTCTATGATTCTAATACAAACATAATGTTGAACCTTTCTGTAAAACACTGATATAAATATTTGCTTGCTGCCAGTAAAGAAGAGGATGTATACACTGAATAATGAACATGAAAGCATGAAACAATTATTTAACTGCACTGTTTGTAAATGAAAAGTAAATTCGAAATGTAAACATGAATTAATCATTGCTGAGTTCTGTCAGTGAACGGGGCATTTATAGAGAGGATCGGGATTGCGCAACAATGCTGTATGTACGTGTGTAGTCTGCTTTAAAGAAATGTGGCAGAAATATGTGGAGCTCTGTTCAAAACATTTAGGGTGAAGATTCAGTGAAAAGTTACTTTAGGGGAGTGATCCAAAGATTTGGCTCTTACAACTATGGGAATAATACTGTGCCGCTGACGCGCCGGTGTTGTGTCAAAAAGTGATTGGCTGCCAAAAAGCAATTTCAGATATTTGCCAAATATGGCAGTATTTATTTATTTATTTATGAGTGCAAAAACTACGTATCCTGACAGTAGGAGAGAATTAACAGGGTGTTAATCTTCGGTCAAAATAACCCATAAGCACACTAATTACATGGTTTATAAAGGGTTACATGGATCTTCTCTCACCAGTTTTGTAAATAATTTATAGACTGCATAATTTTGAAATGTAGTAGACTCCCTGCCACAAACCAATTTGTCTTTTTCTGTAAATTAAAATCGCGTGTTCTGAAAGCGGCACTCAAAAAAAAGTGTCCGCAACTTTGGATAAAATAAATTAATACCGCGTATCTCTAGTAAATCGCTACAGCAATTTTAAGGGCAAAAAACACCTTTGCAGACAAGTGAGCGAGCCCAGACTGTCATTAGCATTACAGAGGATTCTTCTGTGGATAGGAGCTCTCCTTCTCTCCCACCCCCACTCTAGCCCTCTGCGGCCAGCTCACCGGCTGGGAGCGGCAATTTTAACAGGCTGCATCTACGTTTTAATAGGGATAAGGTGTAGCCCCTTAACTGGCAAGGGCCCGGTGACGGGCCGTTTGTAGTCCCTTTTATATGGCAGGCTAGACCCTCCCATTTTTACTGACACGTCATTCGGCCAATCATGTAACTGGCTGCACCAAATCACCTGACAAAGCTACGTGACGCCCTCTGAGTATTATTGGCTCTGGGAAACCCATTTCTTAACATGATTGGCCGAATGAGGTGTCAGTCAAAATGGGCGGGTCTAGCCTGCCATATAAATGCACTTCATTCGGCCGGCGGACCAGACGCAGCCAGTCAATAGGCTATGAAATGGGTTGTTCAGAGCCAATAATAACCAGAGGGTGTTATGTAGTTTTTGTCAGGTGATTTTTTTGCTGCCAGTTAAGGGGTTAAAGTATGCCATTTAAGACAGTGGTTCGGTGTGCGCTCAGAAAGTATTTATAACAACAGTAAAAACAGTCCAGTTTGTATTTTCTTTAACTGTTTTCCCCGTTTTAGTGCTTGTTGATCTGCTGTCCCACATGATTTGCATCACAGTGAAACCTTTTCACCTCTCACTGATCAGGTGTGAAATAAAACACTTCCCGAGAAGCTCCCTGCCACCCCCAACTTTGACACTCAGACCATTCTTGGGGCAATAGTGAGAGCATGGACTCTACTCGGGAGAAACTCCCAGTTTCAACAGCAAAAAATAAATTACCAAAACTTGAATGTCAAGTTGGAAAACCTTAAATTTACAGAATTCACAAATGCTACTTTCCCACCGCCGAGGTTCCGGAGCCGGGGCAAGTTCCCGTGCCGATCCCAGTGAACCGGCGAAACGCTTAAGAACGGGCCCGTGTTCCCACCACGTTTCTGTGAACTGCTCCTTTACGTATGAGTGTGGGCGGGTCCTCGTCTGGACACGGAAGCCGAAGCGCACAAACATGGGAGAACACGCTCCCCTTTCTTGTGCTGCAAATACGTTTTAGGGTCCAAACCAAACTACTGCAGCATCTGTGTGCAGCACAGAGGGAAACACAGACAGCGATTACAGCAAGACGACAAGTACGCACTTTGTGTCCTTTTATCTGTGATATGAACTGATACAAAGCAGCAAGTTCAGCCTTAGAGCCCAACCTAATTCACAGCCGTGAACAGCTTCGCTTTTCTCATGTAATATGGTAGAAAACTTGATGTTGAGACGGCAGAGTCACACCTCTCTGCCGCTTTCGGCACGCGTTCGTGGTTCCAGACCAGCTAGTTTGCGGGGCCAGAATTGAACCCGTTTTTCGGCTGAGCACCGAGTGTTTCGGCGGTGGAAAACCCGCCTAACGGTTCAATTCACGGCTCCGGCTCCGGAACCCTGTTGGTGGGAAAGAGGCTACAGAGCAAGAAAGGACAGGAGGGACAGGAGAAGCAGCAGTTCTGTTTGTGACTCGGTAGAGAGCAAGCTAATAGCTATGCTAAACTAGCGAATCCCCAAAAAACGCACAAAGTGAATAAACTGAATATGATTTACAAGTGATTCAGCAGAGAGTGTGCTTTGGATTAAGCATGTGAAGACTGGACTATGAAATAAGTCTTTATCTATATTAATCAAGCTACACAAAACACCACTGTGCTCTGTGACAGGAACAGGAAGTGATACAATACTGCAGTGAGAGCCAACACCAAGCTATTGCATTTAAGAACACAGTGTGTTGCTTTATGTTTTTGCTCAGTAAACAAAAACATAAAGAGACACACTGTTGGACTGGCTGACATGTTCCCTCCATGGCTATGCACACACACACACACACACAGACTCACATTTCTTTTAAGGGTTTGCTGTTAACATTGAACACTTACAGGTACCACCATTGATTCAGAGGGAGTCCAAAGGCAACCTTTGAGGCTACTGCTAGATAAAATTAAATTTCTGAATTCAGCCCAAACGTTTGTAATAGTTAGAAAAGAATCAACCATGATTGGTATATTCAAAGACACACATCAGGTTTCCATTTTCCATAAAAATTCAAAGAAATACTGACTCCCTTTTTTTCTTTCAAAGGTCACGGCACATCCAGTCTAAATAATCTTTATTTGGATTGTCAATTTATTGGTCTTGTCAGAGGATCAGCTGGTGGCTTAAAACAAAACGTAGAGAAAATTAAAATGAACTAGAGAAACTGAACTGCAAAATTAAGTCTTTTCATACAATCTAACACTGAAGAAAAGGGAATGCCACCAACCTGTCACTTAAAATATGATCATGCATAAGATTTAATATAATTTGAGTGTATAAAATAATCAACCCTTGTAGGGGTGTTAGGAAAAGGAGAAATTGAACATTGAGACCAAAACAGCTTTTAAATCCAAAGTGTAAAGTTTTTGGCACTTCATTTGTTTCACACCAGTATTTTTTATACCTTTTTTTTTTTATTATTGAATCACAAAAAAGAGAATAATAAGGTGGTTGTGTTATGAAAACATATTTAGCTTCTTCTATCTCTTTCACTCCATTCAGTCTCCCCTTCCTACTTTTCCTGTCATCCAAAATACCTCCCTCTTTCCCTCCCCTCCTCCTTTATGTCTTCTCATTCTAACATTGGTGTATCCGTCCCATTCTCAGGCTATTCTTCTCAGTCTCTCCCCCTCCGTTGTGTTACTAAAGTCTGAGTGAGTGGAGGTATGTACGACAAGCCACCGTTACAGCACTTCTAACAAATATGCTACTGTACTTACACGCTTAGCTTCTTGCTTTAACTTTGAAGAAAAATAATAATAAAGTAATAAAACTGTTGTATAAAACTGTTTCCTGGGTTGCACACAGAGCAGAATAACCACTTCTTATGATTATTATTACTCTATAACCATGAAGTTCCAAGCTAGCTTACTTTGGGCATGCTATGGTCTTGTAGCATGCCAATTAAGCCAAGTTTAGACTTGGCTTAATTGGCAAACAATTAGCTAACCTTAGTCAAATGTGATCATAGGCATGATTTTACAAAATATAACCCCGATAGTCCCTGGCTCTAGGTGGACCAATGGATAGTTAGCTTAAATCTTAAATAAATCTTAAATAATCTTAAATAAATAAATAAGATCTTAAATAAGACAGCTGTGCTACAAAGTAAGTTCATCATACTCAGGATATCTTTCCATTATCAGGCTTCACTTTACACAGTCAAGTTAAGTGCCACAAGAACATGGATATGGACTCAATAAGTTAACCTAATCTAGTGACGAGCATGTTCACAAGAAAGGGTTGTGACAAACGTTTAAGTCTACTGTCAACAGAATTTATGAATGCACAAAATAGGTAAAACTATAATATTAGAAAAATATGAAGAGATTAAACACATAATACAGGCTTTTTTCACACATTGTAAAGAAAAGGTTGCGAAAACTTTAAATCAAGGCAAGATGATTCAATAGCTTTTGGAGCTTTCTGAAATTATAACTGTTAATGCTTCCTTAGACATACACATTACAAGAGTTCTGGCAACTTGAATTACAATACACCTGTAAGGTTATCAATGGCATTCGAGCCTCAATGGTATGAATTTCTACCTTGAAAGAAAAAAACAGAAATTAGTTACCTAAAACTTTGCTTTTGGTTTTCAAGAGAGCACACAAAGATAGGCCCTCATCTAGCTGTCCTGACAACTGTGATTGGTCTTGGAAACATTATCACAACATCCCGTATTTGGAAAGATTCCTTCATCTGTTTTCTTGAATGTAAATGATGACTCCTCTTATGAGTTTTTTTTTCTGTTTTATTTATTTATTTTTATTATTCACATATGTGTAATTTAGCAGTGACAGAGCTGACAGGAAGGGTAGAAGTGATAAAGAGAACAAGGAGAAAAAAGAGAGAAAGAGAAAAAGAAAAGGAGGAAAAATAGGAGAAAAGATGAAAATAAAAGGACAAAACAGAAGTAATAAAACACAACAGGTCACCAACTGTAAAAAACAAACAGCACCGGAAAAAACAAAAACAGATACACAAACCAAAAGTGTCAAAAGTGTGTGTGTGTGTGTGTGTGTGTGTGTGTGTGTGTGTGTGTGTGTGTGTGTGTGTGTGTGTGTTTGGAACAAAATATATTTGATAATGAGGTTGAGAAGCCATAACAAAGCCCCGTAGTAGTGGGACAGAGAAAAGTCCAGGAGTCCTTGGCCATCCACAGGGTACTGAAGAGTACTGAAGCCCAAAGACCACCTTTCCCAATGACAACTGCATGCCGACCCCAGCAGGAGGAGGAGGGATGCCCCAGATGGAACCCTCACACCCAAAGGGCAAGAGCCCAAGAGGAACAGAGGCAATGGGCAGCCGACCTCACCAAAGACCAGCCACCTTGACATGAACTGAGGACAAGGCCCCAGGGCCCCAATAATCCATGACCCTAATGCATTTCTTTAGCCACTCATTTGTTGCCTTGGGAGAATGTTTTGGGTCATTGTTATATTGGAAGACCCATCTACAACCTATCTTCAGTGTTAGCTGAAAGCAGGAGGTTCTTTTCCAAGACTTTATGATACATAACCCCATCCACTGGTCCCTCAGTGCATTAAAGTCATTGTGTACCCTTTGCAGAAAAACAAAAGCATGTTTCTACATCTGTGGTTGACTGTGGGGATGGTCTTCTTTGCATCCAAACATGGCAGATCAAGTTGATGCCAAAGATTTTGGTTTTCTCTGACCATAGCACTTTCTCCTCATGTTTTAGATGAGCACTGGAAAACTTAAGACGAGCCTCTACATGTGCCTTTTTGAGCAGGGGGACTTTGGTCCCAACTGCCTTCAGATCATTAACAAACTCCTGTGTAGTTTTGGGCTAAGGCAAATCTTACATGGAGCTCCAGACCAAGAGTGTCAATTTATATTTCTTCCATTTCTGAATAATGCCACTAACAGTTGTCACCTTCTCACCAGTCTTCTTGCTTATGGTCTTGTACCCCATTCCAGCCATATGCAGGTCTTGTCCCTGATGTGCTCTGGATCTTGCCCATGATGGTGAAGAGTTTGGACTGGAAGAAATTGATTATGTGGACAGGTGTGCTTTATACACATAACGAGTTGAGATCAGGAGTTTCTGTAATTGATTGATTGTAATCTGTGTGCCACATGGGCATATAGCCACTCTGTGGGAGTCAGAATTCTGGCTGGGTTGTAGAGGGATCACTTAATGAATAGCAAATCAATTTAAAACTTTATAGTGTTAAAAGTAGTGACTAAATGGTTCTTTGTTGTTGGCTGATTTGGACATTAAACAGGGAGTTTTTTGTTTCCAAACTGGTGACCAGTAAAGAAACTTTCCACCTTGTTTCTGAACTGCCAAATAATGATATTTCACACTGTGTTTCTGATCTGGTTAATAATAATATTTCTTCTTGTCCTGTTCCTGAACTGGCTAATATGTTCATTTTTTGAGCTGGTAAAGTAAACAGACATTCAATGTTGTGTTGGTAAGCTGGTAAAAAAGAAATGTTTCATGTTCTGTTTCTGTGTGGGCAAGTTAAAGTGTGTACAGGTGTCCTGTTCTGGCAGAATTTAAAGATGCGTTTTCTGAGACTGAGTACCCTGCACCCATCCTTGTCCTCCAGGGTGGTGATGGTCAGGCCCCAGCCTTAGCTGGGTCCTCTGAATATGGTGCGAACCCTGCACAGCTACAGCCTGTTCATCCTGAGTTTTCTGTGCAATTTATGCATCCTGTGCCTGTCGCTGCCCCCATCAACAAAAGAGACTGAGCACCCTGCACCCATCCTAGCTACCAGGGTGGGGGTGGTCAGGATCCAGATACTTCCTGCATCTGATTCTGCATCCAGGGTGAGGGTGGTCAGGCTCAGCTTCAGTCCTCAGGGAGGATAGGGAGTCCACCTAAGCAGCCTCTACACCCTGAGCAACCTCTGCAGTCTGAGGAGACTGCAGTGTGTCCTGCAACCCCAATCGTCAGTGCTTCCTGTCCCTCCAGTGTAAATTCAGAATCTCCTGCATCCCCTGAGGATCCCAAGCTTTCTGCATCCTCTGAGAAACTTCCTGTGTCCCCTGAAAATTCCGCTCCGCTTCAGCCAGAGGGTCCCAAGCTCAAGCCAATGGGTTGTGCTCTCTCAGAGCCAGGGAGTCCGGAGTCAGAGAGTCCCACTCCACTTGGGCTAATGAATCCAGACGTCATAGGTCCCAAGCTGCCTGAAACCAAGCCTGCTCTGCCTGTAGCCAGTCTGTACCTATATTTAAGGGTGCGATCCTGGCTGAGCCCAAGGTGTCCTGTCACAACCATCAACATCAGCCCACAGAGAGCCTCCTCTGCCGTCGACCTTCTCATCTTCTTCATCGCTGGCCACTGGAGATGGTCCATCACTTCCACCAATGCCAGCCTTTAGAGGGTCTCCTTCGTCACCGACTACCAGAAGGTCTCTTCTAATGTCGTTCCCCAGAGAGTTTCCTTTGTCGACAGCCCCTGGAGAGTTATCTCCAATGTCAGCCTCTGGCCATGACACCCGTGGGATGCCGACACCGACACTAACTATCTGAGGTGTCCCATTGCCTTCATCCTCGTCTGCCTCCAGCTTAACCAAAGACCCCGTCACCTAAAATGTCAATTCCTAGAGGGTCTCCACTGCTGCTGCAACCACCTGAGGTGTCTTGTTGCCCCCGCCAACAACGGCTGACCACCTGAGGTCCTCTGTCCCCTTTGCCAATATAGGCCTCCTGCCAAGTCTCCAGAATTCTTCCATCTGCACAGCCAGCTTTCACTGGCCGTACAGTCAATCCCCTGACTTTCTCCATCGCTGGTCATCCAGCTGACCACCAGAGTTCCTCCATCTTCACTGATGGCCTTGAGGCCAGCTCCCAGAGATCTCCCGTTTCTGCTGCTGGCCATGCCTCCTCTGCTGGATTCTGTCTTTAAATGTTGCCCCTTGGCCTGGGCGGCCACCTGAACTGTTCATCCTCCCTGTGCTTCTCCATGACCTGGCAGGGTCCCAGAATTGTTGTCCCTTCCCCTAATGATCTGTCTGTGCACTTATCTTCTCAGTCTCCCATTGTCCCTTGTCAGATTATTTGTTCATGCACCAGTTTTTTACGCTGCAGTGCAGAGTGTTTAGTTTCCTCAGTTTATAGTCTCCAGTGAGCTTTTAGTGGGGTGTTATTATTTTAGTTCCATTTGGTTTTAGAGTGTTCTTTAATATTAACCATCTCCAGAATTGCTTTCAGGTTCACCCTGTTTGCCTCCATGCATTCTGGTTTTGGGTCCACATTCCTTCACGCTCTACTCAGTCTACCTATGTAGACCTTGACACATACTCTACAGACTATACCTGTAAACAATTATTTCCCTAAATCCAGTTTTGCAGACAGGGTTTAATCTGTGATCACTTTTTTAAGACAGGGCCCCATAGTATAAATTATACTTTACACATATAGTTTTTAATGTCCACTTGACTTAAAAATTCAAAAGTTTGAATTTATTTTGGATTTTCTGTAATCCGCACAAATATACACAGCCCCACTAATATTTCATTAAATGTCCCTTATCAAGTTGCCCTATTTGCTTTGGTCGCTGTCAACAAGCTTCTGGCTAAATTCTGACTGGATATTTGACACCCTTCTTGGTAGAATTGGTAGAGTTGGTTTCTTGGCATGGACCAAGCTTTTAAGTGTGGTCCACAAATTTTCAATAGGGTTGAGGTCAGGGCTCTGGGGAGGCCATTTCAGAAGCTTAGTGTTAAGCCTGCTTTAGCCATATGATTTCAAGTGAAGCTGAAGAATTTGGTGGTAGTCCTCCTTCATTATTCCACCTACTTTGTGCAATGTACCAGTACCACTAGTAGCAAATCGGGTCCAGAGATTGATGCTACCACTGCTGTGCTTGACAGTTGTCCATGCAGGCAGTTGAAAATTTCAGTCAAGCTTGAAGATGTTGATTTCGGAGCAGGGGCTCCTTTCTTGGTTGGCACCCTCTCAGTCCATGATGATATAAAAGTTGTGGACAGTGACAATGGTGTTCTAGCAGTTTCCAGTTTGTGGAAGACCTGAGTCTTGGTGGTTCCTGAGTTGTTTCTGAAAATCCTAACCAATTTCCTTTCATCTAAGGAGTGAAAGTTTGGTCTTCTTCATGACTTTGGCAAAGTCATGAAGTCTGAATAATATTTACTTTAATTGTTAAAGTATTGTCAATTCAATGAGTGCTGTCAAACAAATCCTTTATATGCTGGCAAAGAGAACTTACCAGTCAAGTCAAAATATATTGTAGAACCTTCAGAACCATTTGGTAAATGGACTAGTTCTTTTATAGCACTATTCTACTCTGTTTGACCACTCAAAGTGCTTATACAACACATTTACATTTACCTCATTCACACAAGCACTTCCATGATTAACGAAGCGCTTTTATTATCTAACATTCACACTCAAGCACTTGCAACTGGAGCAGCAAAGAATCGAACTGCCGACCTTCCAATCAGTAGGTGACCTGCTCTACCTCCTGAGCTACAGCCAGCCTTTAGGTTTGATTCCTGGCTGCTGCGGGCTGCATGCCAAAGTATCCTTGGGCAAAATACTGAACCCCAAGCACTCAATTCTTGTTTTTTTTTTTTTCTTTTTTTTTTTTCTTTTTTAAGAGTAGCAGTCAGTAGTTAAAGAGTTAGTAGTTTATGTACAATTATTCCACCCTGGAAAAAGAGCCATTTATAGAAATCATTAAAAACCCCAAATTACCAGGAATTGATGCCTATGGTGTGGATGTATAATGACCACAACTGTATATGCATCCTAAGCATACAAAGCTGTATACACACACATAACACAGATATTCAGCAACTACAAATGGACTGTTCTTATATATCTCTTTTTACTCCAAGTCTTATTTAAACACAGATTCATACAGTGTTTTATTGTCTGCTTTAAGTGCTTTATAAAAATCAAACATACACCCACAAAGATGTGTCAGGAGCTATTTCAGGTTCAGTATCTTGCCAGGACACTTTGGCATATGAACTTGAGGACCCAGGGGTCGAACCACCAATCTTCAGGCGATAAGTTCTATCTCTGTAACAACAGCCACCCCTTAAACACATGCAAATGCACAGAGTGCACAGTCTTTTGAAAAGGTTGTCCACTTTCTAATACTACTAGTAATAGTACAATTTGAATGTAACCTAAAATGACTTTAATAGAGTTCTTAAACACATACATTGATGTATTATTATTATTTGTTAGTTCTCACACAATATTGCAGCTTGATATTGAGCATATTGAGTCATTCAGTGTTTTGTTTTGTTGCACCTCTAGGGTGATTTAATGAAGCCTAGTGCCATTTATCCAGCCTGCCATTCATTCAAGCTATTTTTTGGAACCCAGTCTTACTTGTTATGTGATATTTTCTATCAACAGTATTGTAAATTGCCTCCTTTGTGCCTGTCAAACATATAATTTTATTATTATTACTTTATTATGAATCATTCAGAAAATCAATAATATCTCAATCCTGATTTGTTTAAGAAAGTCTGACATAAATTTCTGGACTTTATCACTGACTTCCCAATTTCACTATTTGTTTTAAATCAAAACTCATAAGAATTTGGAGGAACAGGTAATAACATTGGTCTACTCTTGTCTATGAGGTTATTATTGTACAGTGCCTCTTCTACTCTCTTCTAGGGTGGGATTACTATGATGTGTATTGTCACTCTTAATAGTAAAATTAAATATTGAAATAATAGATCTACACTAATGAATTTTCACACTATCCTTCCTGCTGTTTAAAAAAGTCCTTAAGAAATTATTGCTATATAATAATAGAAATGTAATCTACTTCTACTACTACTTTATTTATAAAGCACTTTAAAAACAACAACAGCTGCAACAAAGTGCTGTACAGATACAAATCACATAATCAATACACTTCAAAACAAGAGAACAAAGACAACAATAAAAACAAAATGGAAACAAGAGTAATCAAAGGTTTTGGCAATAGACAAAACAGTCTTTATGTCTGTGTAGATTCTCAGTCATCCAGGTCATAGTAGTCTCTGGAGCTTGAAAAAAGGCGACTGGACTTCTTTTTTTTTTTTCTTGAAGACGTTTCACCTCTCATCCGAAAGGCTTCTCCAGTTCTCAACCAAATGGTGGAGAGACCCAGGTATTTAAACCCCTGTGGGCGTAGTCCCCAGGAGGTGGTTATGACCCTCTATTGATCATGTGCGTGAACACATGTGCCCAGGTGTGAAGGAGGCGTGGGTCATATTTAATCAGTGGTTTCAGTTGAAACCAATTTAGGACTCCGCTCCATTGTTTCCTGTGGCCTATTGAGGTCACTGGAACAAAGGTGTGAATGGGGGTTGAGACGTCTGGGAAGGGAGCTCAGGACAGCACTGTAAGCGGGGGAAAGTTGGTGACGTAATCCACCTCCTCTGTTCAATGATGGTTGTTCACAGTGGACATAGATGGCTTCTTTCACTCCTCTTTCAAACCATCTGTTTTCCCTGTCCAAAATGTGAACATTGGCATCCTCAAAAGAGTGCCCTTTTTCCTTCAGATGCAGATGTACTGCTGAATCTTGTCCTGTCGAGGTGGCTCTTCTATGTTGTGCCATTCGTTTGTGAAGAGGCTGTTTGGTTTCACCAATGTAGAGGTCCGAGCACTCTTCACTGCACTGAACAGCATACACTACATCGCTGATCTTGTGTTTGGCGGGTTTGTCCTTGGGATGAACCAGTTTTTGTCTTAGGGTGTGACTTGGTTTGAAGTATACTGAGATGTCATGCTTGGAGAAAATTCTTCTGAGTTTCTCTGACAAGCCTGACACATATGGAATGACAATGTTGTTCCTCTTGTCCTTCCTATTCTCTGTAGTTTGTGTTTGGCCTTCATTCAAGAAAGCTAGCGGACTACAGGAACCACCTTCGTTTCAACTTGAGATGCAGACAGTCCAGACTGGTTCCCAAGAGTTTGCACCTTGGGTCCACAGTAAAAGGACATAGAGCTGACCAAATTCTATGGAGAGCACAGAACCACCTTTTGAGTGAAAGGATAAGACAGGTCCATTTCACCATAGATGCACTCCAGAACAAAATCCACCAGACTCAGCAGAAACTCTCATCACTCTTACCTCACACCATCGCAGAAGAAGTTTTTACATTTGTGGACAAAGCCCAGCTCGCACAACACATCAAAGGCAAGGAAAGACAACTACGTAAATTTCAAACTCTGCAAACCAAGGCATACCATTCATCTGTTAACAAACAGGACGACACGATAAGCAATGGAAACCAAGGAAAGTGGGTGAAGAACCTATCAGACAGGGTCCTCACCAAACCAGAAGAAAATGTGCTAGCCAAAGGACTCAACTTTGCCATAGCCCCACAACAGCTTCCTATAGTAGACCTCATCACAGCAACAGAAACCGCTACAAGAAATAACAAACTTTCTCATCCTGAAGCAGAACAGATCAGGATGAAAGTTTCAGCCACTCTCTCCAGTGCAAGACTTCCTCCATCCAACCTCACCATTCAGGAGAAGAAGGCCATCACAGCCCTAAGCAAGGATCAAAACATCACCATACTGCCAGCCGACAAGGGGAGGTGCACGGTTGTGCTGAATTCATCGGATTACCACAACAAAATTACTACACTCCTCAGTGACAACAATACTTATGAGGTCTTGAGACGTGATCCCACAAGCAACTACAAGAAAAAAGTTGTTTGCTGCCTGCAACAACTTGAATAGGAAAAAGCCATTGACCGCCCCACTTACTACCGCCTGTACCCTGGAGAAGCCACTCCATGCATTTATGGACTCCCAAAGATCCACAAAGAAGGAGTCCCACTTCGACCCATTATTAGCAGTATAAACTCGGTCACCTACAACATTTCCAAACACCTCGCCACCATCTTATCACCGCTTGTTGGCATCACACCCCACCACATTGAAAACTCTACAGATTTTACTAACAAGGTCCAGAATCTTGTACTGGATCCAGATGAAACCATGGTGTCCTTTGATGTGGTTTCACTTTTCACTTGCATACCCACAACTGAGGCAGTGGAGACCGTCAGAAGACGACTACAGGAAGACGATTCCTTACTGAACAGAACCAGCTTCACCCCAGATCAGATTTGTGCACTTTTAGATCTCTGCCTTACCACAACATATTTTAAATACAATGATGGATTCTACAGACAGAAGCATGGATGTGCCATGGGCTCCCCAGTGTCTCCCATTGTAGCCAACCTTTACATGGAGGAAGTGGAAAGTAAAGCTCTTGGTTCTATCAAAGGGATGGTACCTAGCCACTGGTACAGGTATGTAGATGACACCTGGGTCAAAATCAAAACCCAAGAAGTAGAAGCCTTCACTCGTCACATTAACTCAGTGGATTAATACATACGTTTTACCAGGGAGGACACCAGAGATAACAAGTTACCATTCCTGGACTGTGCGGTGCTTATCGAGGAAGATGGAAGCCTCAACATTGAAGTTTACCGGAAGCCCACACACACAGACCAGTATCTCCTCTTTGACTCCCACCACCCTCTGGAACACAAACTTGGGGTGATCAGGACCCTACAACACCGTGCGGAAAGTGTTCCCTCTAAGGCAGAAGGGAAGCATAAGGAACACACACACATTGAGAAAGCCCTCAAAACATGCGGTTACCCCAACTGGGCCTTCATCAAATCAGCTAAGATGCACAGGAATGAAGGCCAAACACAAACTACAGAGAATAGGAAGGACAAGAGGAACAACATTGTCATCCCATATGTGTCAGGCTTGTCAGAGAAACTCAGAAGAATTTTCTCCAAGCATGACATCTCAGTATACTTCAAACCAAGTCACACCCTAAGACAAAAACTGGTTCATCCCAAGGACAAACCCGCCAAACACAAGATCAGCGATGTAGTGTATGCTGTTCAGTGCAGTGAAGAGTGCTCGGACCTCTACATTGGTGAAACCAAACAGCCTCTTCACAAACGAATGGCACAACATAGAAGAGCCACCTCGACAGGACAAGATTCAGCAGTACATCAGCATCTGAAGGAAAAAGGGCACTCTTTTGAGGATGCCAATGTTCACATTTTGGACAGGGAAGACAGATGGTTTGAAAGAGGAGTGAAAGAAGCCATCTATGTCCACTGTGAACAACCATCAGAGGAGGTGGATTACGTCACCAACTTTCCCCCGCTTACAGTGCTGTCCTGAGCTCCCTTCCCAGACGTCTCAACCCCCATTCACACCTTTGTTCCAGTGACCTCAATAGGCCACAGGAAACAATGGAGCGGAGTCCTAAATTGGTTTCAACTGAAACCACTGATTAAATATGACCCACGCCCCCTTCACACCTGGGCACATGTGTTCACGCACATGATCAATAGAGGGTCATAACCACCTCCAGGGGACTAAGCCCACAGGGGTTTAAACACCTGGGTCTCTCCACCATTTGGTTGAGAACTGAAGAAGCCTTTCGGATGAGAGGTGAAACGTCTTCAAGAAACAAAAAGAAGTCCAGTCGCCTTTTCAAGCTCCAGAGAAAACAGTCTTTAGCAGTGTTTTTGTTATAAGACAAAACAATGTTTAAATATTAACTTTAAATATGCACATACTGCCAGGAGGTTTAATAAAATAGTATGCGTCGCCTGCCCATCCTCCCCCAGTGTGCCACAAACCACACCCTGCCACCACAAACCCCCACTGACCGACCTAGGCCGGGGAGCCATCTGGCATAGCCTAACACCCCCCGCACGAGTCAGAGAAAAAAAATCGACCACGGTCATCTGCTCCCCTGGCCTATGGATCACTTTGAACAGTTGCAAAGTCAGGTACCAACACATGATCCATGCTTTGGCATCTTTTATGTGGTGCTGGCACTGCAGGAGGACATGATGATGTGGAGCAGTGGTTCCCCATGGAGGGCCCATTTCGCCTGATCAAATGCCACCTAGCACCACTTCGTCCACTGCACCAGATTGGAGGAACCCTTCTGGGTGAGGTCGGTTAAGGGGCTGGTCAACTTCACAAAGTTCGGGACGAACCTGCAGTAATAGCTGGGCAGCAACAAAAAAATGCATCACCTCTTTTTTTTTTTATCTTGGAACGCGGGCTGGATGGTGGCTGATGTCTTTTCTATCTGTGGATGCACCTGCCCACCTCTCAAGTGGATACTGTACCTCTCTCAGTCCAATTATGCATTTCTTGGTTGGCTGAGAGCCCTGCTTGCCTCAGGGACTCAAACACCATGGCCACCTGCTGCATATGCTCTGCCACTATCTTTCACTATGGATAATGATGTCATCCAGATGGGCATCAGCCTATACAGCATGTCCCCAAAAAAGTGGAGAAAGTCATCTTTTCCCAGGACTTTAGAGACAAAGGAATCTGCCAGTAGTTCTTGGTAAAAACCAGTGTCATGAAAAAGCGAGCAGTGCCCAACTAGTCCAGAAGCTTATCGACTGTAGGCATGGAATATGCGTCAAATTCTGACACCTCATTCACTTTGCAGTAATCAACACAGAACTGGCTAGACCCATCTATCTTCACTACCAGAACTATAGAACTACTCTGCCTGGCCAAAAACAAAGTCGCCACCAAAAAGGTCACACACTAATATTTCACTGGACCGCCTTAAGCTTTGATTACGGCATGCATTCGCTGTGGCATTGTTTCGATAAGCTTCTGTGATGTCACAAGATTTATTTCCATCCAGTGTTGCATTAATTTTTCACCAAGATCTTGCAGTGATGATGGCAGATTCTGACCACTGCGCAAAGCCTTTTCCAGCACATCCCAGTGATTCTCAATGGGGTTGAGGTCTGGACGCTGTGGTGGCTAATCCATGTGTGAAAATGATCTCTTATGCTCCCAGAACCACTCTTTCACAGTTCGTGCCGATGAATCCTAGCATTGTCATCTTATATATATGCCCGTGCCATCAGGGAACAAAAAATCCATTAATGGAATAACCTGGTCATTCAGTATATTCATGTAGTGAGCTGACCTCATTCTTTGAGCACACAATGTTGCTGAACCTAGACCTGACCAACTGAAGCAACCAAAAGCTGCATTTTTCGTCCTCGAAGAAGATGGGTCCCCACTATCCTTCCAGTTTTTAATAATGCGTTGGACAATTCTTAACCCAATTTTAGTAGTTTCTGCAATCTCCTTAGATGTTTTCTCTGCTTGGTGCATGCCAATGATTTGACCCTTCTCAAACATGCTGACATCTTTTCCACGACCACGCGATGTGTCTTTTGACATGGTTGTTTAAGAAATGACAAGATACTCATTGCACCAGTTGGGGTTAAATAAATTAAATAACTTCTTGCCAGCTGAAAGATAATTGCCCATGCAGTACTTTTTTGACTTTTTTTTTGGCCAGACAGTGTGTGTGTGTGTGTGTGTGTGTGTGTGTGTGTGTGTGTGTGTGTGTGTGTATATATATATATATATATATATATATATATATATATATATACATACACATTTGAAGTGTCTGTTGTACTTTGTCTCAGAGCCAATTTGAATATGTTGGCATGCTAACCAATGCCACTAAAACTCATTAACATGGTGAACTATACAATATGCAAAGGTTCAGTTTCTCTGCCCATAAATTTTAACTTCATTTAAATTAAATCTGTCTCCCCGCTAAGGTTGTGTCCGTGTACACCTCTGGATTGTTTTCAGTATGGCTTCTATTTTTAGGTTTTTCCACAAAAGTTTTGCTCTTATCATTCCAGCCTGGGTCTGAAGCTTCACTACAGACAGAGACTCAAAACATCAGACTTGACTTTCATGGCCAGAGACTTTACTACTAGTTTTCTGGCCATACCAACACAATCTTTGCCACCATGCTCAACAGACTTATGTTCATGTGATGTCTCTTTCTTCAAAGTAAAATTCAGCTCGAAAGTTCTTGACACACTTGAAAACATCCAGCATGCAACACAGATGGGAGCAGTTAGCTGTGACCTTGGAGGCATTACAGCCCTGTCTAAAGACACTACCTATAGACAAAAAGGTATATCACTGAAACTGAAATCAGATGCGGCTTTTAATTCTATTTGCAGTTACAGAACTTTGTAATTGCACCACATATGTTCAGAAAACAAATTCATTTGCATTGTCATTGTTATATTTATCTCATTTAATGCCCAAATGTAATTTTTGTTTTTAGAATTTATTTTCAAAGTTATGACAATCAGCAACAAAGAAAATAATCCTTTTGACACCCATCAAGTGTTTCCCCCCAAAACTCAATTTTGCCTTTGTTTTTTTTGTTTTTTTTCCCCACAAATAGGGTTAGGATTACGTTTGGGGATCATCACCTGTGATAGGTTAGACCTCAGAGGGTTAAATGTGGTAATTTGGATGAGATGAAACTCATACATTGACCCTGATCTCACAAAGGATTTTGCCTTCTGTCTTTCTACTTTACTGTTTCACTGTTAACAGCAGTTTGTTACCAGTACACTGACTAAAACATCTGGAAACCATAATGGAAGACTGTGTGTGTATTTTAAATTTTGCTCAGCTCCAGATGTTTTACCCACCTGAGCTGCTCTGAGTTTCCCAAAATGATCAAACAGCTAAGCTGGCAGTGAATTTTTTTCATTAATAAAGTGTTCCACTGCCTGTGTACTCTGGGGAATGTGTACATGTACACAAATGTTATGTCTTGAGATCAAAGGGCCTTGTCTACCTGACTAAAGTACCTTTCCCTTACTAGTTTATGTTGGTAATGCAGAGCGGAACCTTTAGGCATCTAATATTTTGGCAACTGTTAGTTAATTTTTGTAACCCATATTCCTGTTTTTTTTTCTGTCTCTGTCTGTGTCTGTCTGTCCATCTGTTTGTCCCTCTGTCCATCTGTCTGTTGGTTTCCCCCAAATTTCTCCTTTGTCTGTAATATTTTTATTCTTTTCTGATGTTTTCCTTTAATACTATTATTTCATTAATTTACAAATGCTTGTACCTATAATAAATGGTTGATATCTATATATTATGTGCAATGCCCTCATAACATCTATTATATCTATTATCTAATATACATTTTGACATCTTGATTTTCTGTCATTTCATCTGTTTGCCATATCATTTTATGTTGTTGTACCTGTTATCAATGATTCTTCATAACCGTGGCACTAACCTTTTACCTGTGCATGCTATCCTCATGTAGCCACAGGTTATGAGAAGTCACGTAGCCTCAGTAACATCTCTGGAATGACCGGCGCCCCACTGCACCTCACCCCCATCGCCAATTCCACCCTAGAGCCCTTTGAGCCACCTGGCCTCAAGCGATGCCAGTCACCCATTCCCTCAATCTTGTAGCATAGCCCACAGAAAGTAACAAAATATCAACAGCAGCAACAATAACATCTAGATAATATCTAGAAAAAAATCCTACGCACTGTCATAATACCAATTCATCCTGGCTGCCCTATCATTCTGTATTCATCCCTCATGTTTTATTCTTGTTAGAAACAACAATAAATGAAAGTTCATGGAGCCACTAGAGGCCTAATTTAAACACTGAAAACAGATTAACTGAACCTTATTTAATCTGAAATAGACACTTATAGTAATCAAAAGTTTGGACACATTCACAAGTTTTTCCAAACTTTTGACTGGTAGTGTAGTCTAGGTTAATTTAGACTTATAGTTGAGTTAGTTTACCTCTAGCTTTCTCTGTGCTACTCCTTGCCTGTATTTCAACTGCATCTGTACTTCAGTACTTTAACCCTGGTACCCGAGTGGCCATGTGAAATTTTCTGATATGAAGCCTCAGAATGCATACATTCACAAACAGAGACATAAAATATTACTGTAGCATGTTTTTACTCCAGAATAAGAACATTCACTAGTCTACAAATAGATTGAGAAACATTTTCATATTCAAAACTCCCTAACTGTAGCATTTCTGCAACTTAAACTTAAAAGCCATGTTTTCAGTAGAAATTTACTTTTGTGCTACAGACACATCATTTGTTCTTAGTGTAATCCTTTAGGGGGAGAGACAAAAAGTTGCATTATATGTCAAATGAATAATCAGCTTCTGAGCCCTCGTTGTCTTTCTCCTGCTTCCCAGTGTATTGCAGAAGAAGTTGATGAAATACTTTTTAGTGTGACAGCCAAAGTACAGTGGTTTCCAATCTGCACCCATCCCCAAACAACCTCTGAGGAGTTAAAATAAACCTGAAGTTGTCGTATGATTAACAATCAAGTGAATAAGGCTAATATTAAATGCATAAATGATTAAGGACTATGTGCAGCAAGAAAAAAAGTTGAATGGGTTGTCTCTTGATTGGTGCAAGATTTTATAAATCAAATAATGCCCCTTTTCTCTGTGATTTAACACCCTGATTGAAAGCTCAATCAGTGTCAGAAAGAAAGAAAGAAAGAAAGAAAGAAAGAAAGAAAGACATTAACATAACAATTAACCACAGCTGGTTGTAAATGATCCTATGGCTGATCATTTCTAGTACAGATCTCTTCAGTCAGGAACCAGATGCAAAAATATGGTGTCATTAACAAATCATTAAACAAACCTAAAACCTTTTTGATAATTTCATTTATTAATTGAGGAAAACTACACTCCTTAAGTCCTTGATTTATTTCTGTTGCACTTTGTTACATTTTTATGTCAAAGTTTACTCCTGAGCACACATAAAATTCTTTTGCAGTATTCTTTTAGTTAAATTCCAACATTTCGTCTCAGGCTTTATAATGTGTACACTGAAAAGAGATACACATAAAAATAGGTGAATGGCAACATGCTTTTTGTGACTTTGACCCAGCTTTAATTATGGGTATGCTTTCCTTTTATTGTTATTGGATGGAGGAAGAAGTTTAACAGCTATAGTAACACACACACACACACACACACACACACACACACACACACACACACACACACACACACACACACACACACACACGCACGTTACTAAGAGCTTGAGTGTAGTAGGTCTTGTCATGATCAGAGAGGCAATATAATCTTACTACATGATCCTCCCTCATCTGCTGTTCACTCACATGCACTGTCAGCAATAGGCTGAGTTGCAAAACCTTGAGAACAGATGATCACTTTTTCCTTGTTGCTCTTTTATTACTTACTAGCTAAAAGAACAGTTTAAAGAAAACTTATTTGTTTTCTTTCCTAGAATGAGGTCAGCAATTTGATGTGATTGTCAAGCTGGAAGCAGTATGTAGTTAGCCTAGCTTAGTGTAAAGCCTGGAAGCAGGATAAAATAACTAGTGTTTTGCCTGGTTTGCACAAGTAAAATAGACCCTTTCACCACAATAACCACATAAGAAGCTGCCCTTCCATTTTCTGGGTTACGAGCTTTCTAGTATATAACTGATTGCCTGAAAATGTGCAGCAGGAGGAAAGCAAGAAAATAGATGGCAGATGTGTTGATTACAGATATTGTGATATATCAAAAAATGTAATCCAAGAGAAAGTAAGTTTCCTTAAGATCCTAGTTTAGAATATTGTTCAGTTTAACAGGTTAGTGAGGGCCCACTCCCTAAACTGGTAACCCATCTAAATACATGACATAAGGCAGGTGGATATAATATGTTGTTCATTAAGGAATAGTTCCAACTCCCTTTAACACCAAACAGTGTTTGACTTTTTGTTTACGTGTAGATGAAATTAAACACATAAAATAGGGAGTTTTAGTTTGTAGGAGTTAATTTTGAATACAGAACCCACTGTTTCACCTGTTTCCTAGGCTAAATGCACCTTGACTACAGTCAAGACATCAACGTGGTGTCAGAAAGGAAGGTAATCCTCAAATTTTCCAAGGAGTTGTTAGTTTCAGGTGACAGAGGAACTAACTTCCTCTGTATCTAGAAAAGTGTCCTGCGATAGACAGGCTACCTGTGTAGGGTGTACTCCGCCTCTCACCATATGGTAAATGGTAAATGGACTAGCTCTTATATAGCGCTTTTCTACTCAGTCAGAGCACTCAAAGCGCTATTACAACATGTTTACATTCACCCATGCACTCCCATTCATACAAGCACTTCCATATTTACTAAGCTAAGTGCTTTTTAATTAACTATCATTCACACACATTCATACTCCGACGGGACGGTCGGAGAGCAACTTGAGGTTAAGTATCTTGCCCAAGGATACATTGGCATGTAGCCTGGAGTAGCCAGGAATCGAACCGCTGACCTTCTGATCAGTAGGTGACCTGCTCTACCTACTGAACTACAGCCACCCTAAATAACAGCTGAAATAGATTCCAGTGCCCCTGGATAAGTGGTTAAGAAAATTGTTGGATGGATTGACCTATAAATGCAACTCTGCCTGAGGGTCAGAAGAATAGTTTTCTTTTCTTTACCACACCACCACCATCCCTGCTGCTGCACCATTACTACTTGCACCAGTGTGACCAGTGGCAATATTTTTAGTTTTCTTCCCATTTGGCTTCTCTTTCTTTCCCTGTTTTTCCCCGTCCTTTACCCTTGAACCCCATCCTACCCTTCTTGTCCTGTCCGTCTGTCTCTTCTTTGTTTTTGGCTGCGGATGCTCAGTGGGAGGTACAGTGAACGGCTACTGGAGTGACAGCCCATGGTAGAAGAAAAACAGATGCAGAAAATCACACAGGAAGAAGAGAAGACTGCAAAAAAAATGTACAAAGTGAAAATCGCAATGTAGACAATGGGGAATTTTTTGTGCATGTGTGCCCAGACCTGCAGCTACCTCTGTACTAAAACCAACAAATGGCAACGAGGAAGAACATATTGTCCTTCTCAAAGACTGAAAAGAAAAAAAATATTATTTCAGTTTAGTTTATTTTTAACAAGCTGTCTCACCATCCTTCTCTCTGAATAGCTTCCTCTATGTTTAAAAAAGAAATTTGTACAAAAGTCTATTTGATTTCAGTATGAAAAGGAATGTCTGTTTGTTAAGTTTGTATCTTTTTGACTGCCCTTTCCAGAAGTTGCTCTCACCTTTTTTTCTCCCAGCAAAAATTAAATAGGAAATTATTCAGTTAGATTTGTAATGGAGAAATCACTTGCCTCCAAACATACACATTCTTTTTAATTGCAAATTTGCTTTAAAATTCAGAGTATCTTTATTTTATTTATGTTATTTACAAAACTACTACCAATGTACAGGGTATGTCCTTAGTGTTTTGGATGTGGGAGCACCACTTAAAGATGTAATTCAAGTTTTTTTCAGGAAATATGTTTTAAAAAATTTTATTTGCTTTCTTGCAACAGCAATTTAGAGTCAGGCCACTAAGTTTGGAGCTACCGTTAGAAGGTCTAAGCTAAGACTAAGACTGGAGAGAAAAATAACTAGTCTTTACTCTTTCCAAAAATCACAAATATTATACCAAGAACTCTCAGTTTCATTACTTAATTTGGTATGTGAAAATGAGCAACCTCACAGAGATGGTAATACTTTAAGGGAATCTGCTTGTGAAAACATGACCTTGATGACAGCTTGTTATTATTATCAGATACATATGAAACAAAAATGTTAAAGTAAATAACATATGTTTTGTTGTTTTTTGGTTGCTTGTTTGTTTGTTTTGTTTAGGCCTACTTTTCTGATTTTAGGATAAGATAATGTAAATTTTCACCTGAAAGTGATTCACTTCTCTCTAAAAGTACTGCAACACTGAGGCCAATCCCTTCATTTTTGCTGAAGGTTGAAAACATTTGAGTTTTACAAAAAAAAAAATGTTGATCTTTTGTCATGAGATAAAAGATCAACATATCAACCTTTATTTTCAAGTTACATTTACATCTGGATCTGATACACAGTTCAGAAGATGACCCACCAATTGTTCTTGTGAGCAAAAGTATTAGAACAGATAAACTTAAAATCGATTACAGTGAATAAGACTTAATATTTTCTCATTGTTATTTTGTGCTAATTGTTATTTGTCTGTAGATTGACTTGTCCAGTCTAAAACCTTTCACTTCTTGCCCCTGATGAACTCCTTTGTAGTTTTGGCAGTGTGTTATGGATCATTATCTTGGTATATGATGAAGGATGTCCCAATCAGTTTGGCTGCATCTTTCTTTAAATTACCAGACAAAATGTTTCTGTACTTCTGAGTTCATTGTGCTGCTGTAATCATGTGTGACATCATCAATGAAGATTAATGAGCCCATCTCAGAAATTAAACATATTAAAGTAGGGAGTTTTAGTTTGTAGGGGTTCATTTTGAATTAATTGAATTAATTAATTTTGATTGCAATTACCTTGCAATCCCAAGCCGTCACATTACCTCAACTGTGTTTCTTTCTCCAAACTTTAGCCATTCCATCACATTGGTAAATCATCTTTGCCTCAATTGTCCATAAAACTTTGTCACAGAATTTCTGAGGCTCGTCTCTGACCTTGACTAATTCCAGCCTGGTCCTTCTATTCTTCTTGCTAATTAGTGGTTTGCATCTTCTGGTGAATCCTTTTTTTTAAGAAGTCTTCTTTGAAGAGTAGATTCAGATACCTTAACTCCTGCCCTCTGGAGGTTGCTGCTGATGTCACTAACTGTTGTTTCAAGGTCTTTATTTACAGCACATACAATGTTTCATTTCCAGACATAAATACCTGGAAATGAAAGCAGAGATATGATTTTTTTTTTTATGCCAAAACCCAATGTTTTCAGTCTACAGCAATAATAACGGGCTTGGTCTCACTGTACTAATACTTTTGGAGGGGAGCGTATATGACCCTGATTTTAGGCCAGGTAGGGTTTTTCATTTTCTGTTTAGCCTGGTGCTCAGGCTGTTAGTTTTCAATTTGCGTCTTGATGAATAAGGTTTCAGTCTATTGGAGGTTCATGATTAGATTTACATCACATGTACACGCATCATTTGATCCTCTCCTTTCCCAATATCCAGTTGTTCTGAGTGTATCTGTCACTTTTTTTCATCTAGGCTGCTTTTGTTGTGACAGTGTACATATGTAAAGTTTGTGTTGTAGATTAATCTGCATGGGTTTTGTCACAATCAATAAGGATACTGATATGATAAATAAGCTGAAGAATGTTCATAAGGTTTTAGTCTCAAGCCTAATGAATGTGTATAGAGCATTTAGATTACTAAGCCTGGATGTATGTGTTGAGCTACTTACATATGCACTAACAAAAGCATGCAACACAAAAAAATCATCACCTCTTTGAATGCAGGAAGAGGTGGATGGACTGACATTATGCATGTCTAAATGCTATGATGATACTGGTCGGAACAGACCAATTTAGGTACTGTAATGGGGCAGGGTGAGGGTGGGAAATTTTATTTTTGCAGGATGGGCAGGGGCTATGTTTCTAGTACGTCTTTTAATGCTGCTTTCTTAAGACTCTTGAGAGAGTTATAAGAGAAACATAAACACTTGTAGCTTGTGATTTTTTTCTTTTTTGGCTTCTCTTGTCACAAAGAGCTGTTCTGAAAGCGCTTATCAGATGTATGCAAAAAGAAGCAGTAACTGTGAACTAATACTAAGAAATCCGGCTTCTTCCATTATTGTCTCAGCTCTTCTTCCGCAAGACAGAGAAGAGACTCTCCTCCCTCCATGATATCACTCACTTAATTTTCCCTGTTCATCTGAATGGGGAAATTTAATGAAAATTTCCCTCTTCATCTGAACAGGGAAATTTAGTGAAAATTCATCTGCACCTTTGTTATATGTCCATGCCATTTTCTGTATGCTTGGATCTAAATTGTGACAAGTTCAAAAGACAAATGTCTCTAATGTAATAATTAAATGCACCCTCTAAACAAAGAAAGAGAAATTCCTAATTATCCATGTTTCTTTGGAATTTTAGACAATCTTAAGTTTAAGACAAGCAGTTTTCCACCTTTTTCCAAGCAGTTTATTTTTTTTCTAAATACAAAAAAAGTTTATAATGGGTTGTAATGTGCATGGAATCTTAAATATCTTGCTTTATGGATAAGACTCACACCACTGGGTTGCTTCATGATCATTTTAAAAGTTAAAAGCACTTTCTAGAAGGTGTATTGAATTCCCAGTGAGACCTCACATTGCAGGGGCACCTTCAAAAGTCAAAGCTTGAAGATTGTTCAATGCAAATTATAACTGGCTTTTTCTTTGTGTTATTTTTAGTCTGTGTTCTCTTCTTTCCATCTAAACACAACTCAGGTATATCTCTTTCAATCTGTGGCCCTCTGTTCAGCCATGCTTTCTCAGACATGTACTGTATGAAAAACAGAAGGACAAAAATGTTGAAAATGGTTTTCTCTGTCTATGAATGTCAGGTCAATGTTTTAGGTTACCTTTTAGAAAACTATTGTCCTTGCTTTCCTTGTCGAAATGTGCTTCCTGTGTTCTCCTTGTATTTTCTCATCCTTCTTCCTTGTCCTAATAACTGTATCTCACTTTCTGTGGGATACCATCTATTCCCAAAAACAGAAACCTCTCAAGAAAAACCAAAAAGAAAACAGTGAAATTGGAGCACCTTTGCACTGGAAAAACAAAAGATATTGGCCTGACATGGGTCTTCACTGAGAAGGAAGACAGGAATGGACATTAAAAGGAATGAAAATAGTAGAATGATATGTTGCACATAGATGAGGTGAACAAATGTACTGAAAAATCGTCTGTTCTGAGTGGATTGTCAGCTGAGCAGCATCAAACACAGGAGATGGAGGAGGAAAAGATTGGGCAACACAAAGTATTGGAGGAGGAAGACAGAAAGAAAGAAAGACGCAAAAATCACTTCTCCATGTAAGAATGTGTCTCTCAGTATTGCTCTTGTGCACTGTTTGCTTCTTGTGTTTACTTCCTCACATACTTTGTATGACATTTTGTGTTATGTTCTTTGTTTTTGTGTTGTGTTTCATTATCTTTTTGTTTTGTGTAGCCTTTGTGAACACCACACCTGGGTCAAAGAGGCTTCATGAACACTAGCTATGGCAGGTGAAGGTGACTTGTAAGCTTGTCATTTGGCCAAACTATGCCCAAATTAATAAAGCAATCATTTTCTGTCTGATGGTTCAAGTGGGATGAAGTAAAAAGCTTGAAAACTACTGTTATTTGGCCAAGGTCTGGTGTGTACTTTTGCACCAGCTGAGATGTTTCACATTCAGTTCTTAGTCTGGATTCCATCCCAGTCCTGGTAGGTTGCAGTCCTCTGTTTTGACCGCAGAATCTTTCCAGTTTCACTAAGTCTATGATCTCAGTGTTTCATCAGCTTCTTATCTGTCATGCAAATATTTGTTTTATCAGAGGACTAAACAGTCCTCACAAGGAATTCTGCAGATTGTTCTCTATCTGTATGTGTGGCCTACAGAGAAAAAATATGTGCGTGACATTCATGTTGGGTGGTATCAATGTACTTGCATGCTGGCTGGACTGGGTGAGCTTTATGGTGAAGTCTTAATTTTTTCCTTTGCTTTAATGGTGTGTTTGGTCTATCGTTTCCTTGCCTTGGTGTATCAGGTTTCTGTTTCTATTAAATACAAACAATAATTTTATACTGAACACTGGAAACTACAAATTAAAAACAGACAAACAATCAAACAAACAAAAAGGCTTTCTATAATACCTAGCACTAAATAACAATAGATAACATTACAGGACCTTTCACAGCTATTTACCAGCAACTTCTCTGGGCTTATTTTTTATGTAAACTGAAGCAATGTGAATGTCATTGAGAATTGCCTTCATATCTCTTTAAAGACCTCATAGTACTTGATAAATTTGTTATTATGTGTCTTTACTGCATTATTTTGGCATTATTCATTATTCAGGTATCTTAAAGAAATTGATATAAAATTCTTCCCAGACAGCATACAATCCCAAAAGCCTCCCCCAAGGAAGTAGGTCAGCTTGACTGGTTATGTCCACCAAAATGTTTTAGTACCTGGCACTGTTCTGAAAATGCCAGATAGGAGTGCCTGAGAGAACTTTGATGCTGGTATATTTTATCAGCTGACATGCATTGGTTGCTGTAAGATGCATGAAAATAAAGTGTTGTTTCTCAATTTATCTGTACGTAACATAAAAGATCAAAGATCACCCTTCTCAGTCAGTTCCTCCCATAAGAATGCCACAGTGTGGTTGGATGAAGCTGCTCCTGAGTAGGTTTAACTTTATACATATAGTACACCAATTTCTTCTACAAATTGTCAAGTTTGATCCAGATGTGAAGAACAGGTCTTTAGACTTTTTCTTGCTGGTACTTACATGATAGTACCATGGGAAACAAAATGATCCTTCAAACATTAATAATTCCACTGTTCCACTGTTCATAGCACTTATCCAAATAACATGGGAGAGTTTTTAAATATGGTATTGTTTCTGCCAATGTCCAACTGTTGCTGAACAGCAATGTAAAATGGACACTGATAACTGTGGCATTTTACTATAGATTGTGTATAAAAGATGGAAGTAGCCACACCATCTCTGAAACAGAATGTTTTTAAATCAGATGTGATGAGCAATGGATTGATTTGACAGAGAAATAAAGGGAAACTATATACTCACAGACAAGTGTCTTCTCAGTCACACTGTACAACATACCCTTGTTTATCATCTTTTCTGGCTCTAATGGGACAATAATTTATAAAAGGAACATTTGGTTTTTATTTTATTGAAGTCTTGAAATTACTGATTTCAGCCATAGATTTGCCAGGAAAGTGTTTTATGAGGTCACAAAAGAAGGAAGGCATCTTTTTGCAACCAGAGTTGTCCCCTGCTGGCCACTGGAAAAATTGTGGGTTTAAGGCACGACTGAAAAAAAAAATGGTGAACTTATTTTCTGTTCCTTACGAAGCTTAATGCAGTATGGACACAGTAATAACCCAAGGCAATGTGAATGCATTGTAACATTTAGACCAATAGAATTGTTCTTTGATTGTGGTGGTTTGTTAATGAAAGGACAACATTTGGTGGCCTTTTAGGGAATTAATCAATTTTAATCTAAAAGTCATGCAAAGATTTCCAAGTAAAGATCAAGTAAGAAAAATATTTATAATATATATAAAGCTTTAGTTCTGACTATATCTCACAGTCATCTTGCTGCCCTTTTAGTCCCCCAAATGACCTCAAAGATTCTATGTTGAGGGAAACCTCAAAATACTTTATGAAATAATAATTACTAAAACCAAGAGTCATCTGATTATGCTGCAAAAATATTTTTAATCCCATTTTTTTGCTATCTAACTAATAGAAAACATGCATGTCCCCACTGAACCATTTTTGCAATTTAAATATCACATATATACATAATTATTACCAAACCTTTAGTGCAAAAATACCTACTTTAACTAGAAATGCATTTTTTAAAATAAAAAAAATTACATGAATTATCTATGAAACCCTATAATGTCATACCATTTACCTACAAAAAGTCTTTTTGACATCAGCACCAAGGATGTCAAAAATCTTCAAAGTTTCTTGAAGAACACGCTGCAAAGAGAAGCATATGTTGCTATATTTTCTTTGTTTTTTTATTGCCAGATCGAGCTTTTCTGGCTAAATGCTCCATCTCTGTTATATAAAGAAATGATGACTATTCTGAGAATATTATAATTTTATGATGTCCTAAATATGAAGTTACTCCTACCCTGTTGAACTTTGTTGCATTTTTTTTTTCCTTCAACAAGTTACAGGGTTGAATGCTTGAGACTTTTTTGTTATTTAGTCGGGCACTTGGATGGCAAAATCATCAGCACAAGGGCAAAGAGCGTATAGAGTAAGAAGGAATGTAAATCCAGAGAGAAAGGGTAAATACCTTGGGAGTGAATGTGAGAGTTGGAAAAGGAACACTAAGTCAAGAAATAAATAAAAAATGACTCAAGTGAGAGAGAGAGAGAGATACAATACACTCACGCGAAAAAGAGAGCTTTCACATATGACTGTATTTTTCAATGGAATGTAATTTAAACTTATGGAGAGAAAACTGATTAAATAGACTTTTTTTGAGTTACAAAGGCTAATGTATTCTAGCATCCAAAAGATCTTATCCTTTGTTGATATCTTTTGTGAACAAGTGAACATCACGCATGTGAATTCACAATGGATTTAAATCATTTCCAGCAGAGAAAATAGAAATCAAATCTAAATTTATAATTTATTTTTAGTGATGATGAGTCAATAATTTTAATATTTATTAGTTTTCTTAAAATCCTGACATACCCATCTAATTAGATAAAGTCAGTCATAACTTCATGTACATAACTTCTTTTCCAATCTATTCAAGATGTGCAAGAACTTTTTTAGCACATCCTCAAATTGCAAAATTAATCTTCTGCAGTCTGAGGTTAATGTGTAATTGATATTTAATTGATATTTTTCTATTTTTAAAGACTTTAAAGGTAATTATTTAATCATATTTAAGTATTAAGTACAATCGCCTAATAATTAATTCTTTCTTAAGACTGAATAACAAGGTAATGTTAGCTTTGTCAGTTGCTTCAGGTATACACACTGGTTGTAAATATTTAAAATATAAATTCAAGCAAGGTTTTATTTATAAACCATGGTCATAAAATTTTGGCAAGATATAGGAATAAGTTGGAACCAATGGTGTTGCCATCTTATGGACAGTAAAGCACATTACTTTACATATCAGCATCATTACACTCACTGACATGTGCAAGGTGGATTGCTGCCTTGATTGATACCAGATCTGAATGATATTCAGTTTACATAAAATGTTAAACAAAATAAACCATTCATGTATAAGTAAAATGCATGTATATCAAAATATTATCAATTTTTATTGTATTATTACACTTAGGCTTGTCAGCCCACAATGACATACCATGGCCTGGTGTCAGATAATCAAGAGTTGTTACTTATTCACTTCATCTCCTCACTAAATTCTCTTTTCTTTTTCCCTTTCAGTGCTGAGTTTCTAACAAACTCACATTCCTCTGCGAGAAGAGGAAAACCATTAACTAACTTCTGCTTCTCCATCTTTGCTAATGGAATTCGCCGTAGAAATTGGGAGAGCGATGAAGAGAAAGTGAAGAAAGAAAATGGTGTTTGCATTTCCATCACCACGTGCAACCTAATGGAGAAACTGCACATTTAACTTGGAAAACCAAACAGCTCCATCTCTTTTGAAATGATTTCCACAATGAACAGCTGCATAGATGTTCCCACCTTATGGTCTTGTATCTAGACACCTCATGACAAGGATGTCCTCTGTGTTTTGTCTGCAGTTATATGTAATTTAGTTGTCATATTACTTTACTTACCATTCTTTTTATTTCAAGAGACTGCATTCACTGCAGCTGATTTCCCAGGAATCATCCATTATTCCAGCACTTAACGCACTATGCAAGGTGAGGTGGTCCATCAAGATGTCTGAGAGATGTCTGATAATCTCTACTGAGGTACAGCAGGCTGAAGTCAACTCATACATATCAGAAAACAGCAACCATATCACACTTAAATGCACATGACACAATCATTTTTGTTTGGTATTATCTGAATCCCCCAGGAGGCATCAAGAAATCATACTGGGATTTCAAGTTCAGCTATCCATTTTAAATACTGAGGTCACCAGAGACATCTGTGTGTCAATTTTATTACACCCAATGGATTTTCACTGAAAGACACGTATTTGGATGGATGCACCAGTTGTATGAACAAGAAATTCTCAAAGATACTAAACTGGCTATGATAGCACATGGTTTTCTTCAGATGTCACTGAAGAAAGCCGTGTGATTCTCTGATTTTTCTTGTTCACTCCCTCCTGAGTTTTTATGGTATTTTTCCCAACCACCCCACCTCTCTTAACTGCATCTCAACATTGTTGTTGCTCTTTCTCTTTACCAAATCTGCATGGCATGAATTAAATCAATTTAACCAGTTAAAGTCAGACAAGCACCATGGATGATGCTGGGGGCATAGTTTTTTTTTTTTCTTCCAGCATTGTTAGTGTAATGTTATCATCGTCCAACATACTTTTTAACTCCTTAACTGACTGCTAATTTGTGCAAAAGCGTATCCTTCTCCGAAGATGATGGATGAGGAGGAGCACCTTCCTTTAAGACAAAAAAGGACTTGGAAGGAGACTCTGCAGACCATAAGTGTTTATGGAGGTGTCTTTGGAGGTGTGAGTAGACAGAGGCTTTTTAAAGAAAGCAGGTACTCAGCAGGAGTGGAAGAACAGCATTGAGAAACAATTCTAGGGTTAAAAAATGCAATGACTGCAAATTAGAAATGCATTTTTCTGACATTGTTTACCAGCATGACATAATGTGCATGATTTTTGCAAGCCACTCCGATCTCCCTCATGAATAATAGGGCTAGAAACTTTTTTTTTTTTTAATGTGAAAATTTAACAATGTTATATACAACAGAATGTATAAGAATTTGTGTGTAGGAATAACATTATCATCCATTTAGTTTTAAATGATAAAACACAGTTGAGCAAAAGGATTGCAACATCTGCCCTGCCTAGTTCTCTATAAAGTCTTAGTAGACCAAATAACACAGCTTTCTTAAATCCAAAAAGAGTCCTCCCCAGTTGTGCAAGTATTTATTCTACTATTGCGTCAACCTCTCGCCAGACTTCTGTTCTGCTTCTTCATTACCTTTTATTTCTTCTTCCTCTTGAAGCCTCTTAACAGATTCCTTATATGTCACTCTCTCAAATGGCAGCTGCATCTGGACCCAGGACTACCAACGTGATGTTGAACTGAACTGAACTGAAAGCTGTCCATTCAAAGATGTCACTATGCATTCACACTAAAAATGTTTTTGTGTTCCTTTTTGTTGGAACTTGGACATGGACAACATTGTCCTTACTCTTCCATTAAAGAAAGAAAAACCCACAATTATCACTGAAATAACATGAAACTCAAATGTAAATTTGCTTACAAGACAATGTCCCTATGTTCAACTTATATTCAGTCCTTTCTAGGGGTACAATCATTTTTGTCCAGACCAGTTTCATCAGTTTTAAGATAGCGACTAATGTGTTTTTTTCTTCTTTAACAGAAGGGTATCAACGATTTTGTCCACTTCAGTAACTATTGCCTCTATGACTCTCCAGGGAGCTGAGGTCAAGAGAAGTGTTTTTTGCTATTGCATTTCTTGTTTGTTTTTTTTTTCTTTTTGTCTTTCGATACAATAATCCAAGGTAAAGTACAAAATGGCTGCCTCATCATCCAAGATTGTTGTTCATCTAGCTCAGATTTCTTTTTCCACCAGCTGATATATATATATATATATATATACATATATATATATATATATATATATATATATATATATATATATATATATATATATATATATATATATATATACAGGTAATTTTCTAAATGGTTTGGGTTAACTTGGTTAATGTAAGTTTAGACATACATCATGCTGCATGTACCCCAGAAATGTGGACAAATGCAGAACTCATTGTGTGTAAATTACAGAATCACCTACAATTACATGGTAGTTAACACAATATCAGGAAAAAAACAAAACAATGTATGACTGAGAAGAGTCTGACAGATATTGAAGAATATCATTTGCAAATGTTTTGTCAAGTAGATGGTGTAGTTTGGATAGATTTGACTATTGACTGAGAAATACACAATAATATATTGGTAGTCCCTGTAATATTTGTTACAAGTGCATCTTTTTGTCTTTATCTGAAACACTTGCTAGCTTTTATTTTCATAACAAAAAACATACCTTAGTGGTGTTCCTCAAGTTGCATATAAATATTAAGCTTGATTATTTGAGTATTTGTTTAATGAATGAAATAAATAATCACCTAATTAATATTACTTTTATTTTTGAGCACATTTCATGCAACTAAAATGAGAGTTTTAGCAGTGAATTTGATGTCCTTGGAAAAAAAAAAGATCTGACCTAACCATAAGTGTATTCATTTTTAGTAGCCTTTGATATAATACAGTATGCCTAACTGAGAAATGAAGTTACAATATAATAAGTAAAAATATAAAGTAGAATGCTGCTATACCTGTTTTTAGTTTTAGGTTAGCTTGGTGTATTCTTATTCTATTTTTAGTCATCCTAGTTTAGGTACCTATTTATTTATTACTAATTTTTCTGTACTTATTTAAATTTTATTTTATTTAATCCTGTGTTTGACTTACACCAAGACCTTAGAAACTACATTTCGTTCACACTATGTCTCATAGTCTGAATGACAATAAAGCTGAGTCTGAGTCTGAAAAAGGGTTTGAAAAACTACTGTTTGTAATACTTAAAAGTTAATTGTGCCACAATACACTATTAAAACTGAAATCACTTTTATTAATTTGTACAGGTTTTACAAGAGACTACAGTAACGCTTTCTTTTAAGGCCCGCCCTTAGGCCGTATCTATCCTGTAAGTAAATTTTAGTTATGTGGAATTCCGCCGTAATTATTTTTAATTCCGCCGTAATTATTTTTAATTCCACTGAAATTATTTTTAATTCCGCCGTAATTATTTTTAATTCCGCCGTAATTATTTTTTAATTCCGCCGTAATTATTTTTAATTCCACCGTAGTAAAAATAATTACAGCGGAATTAAAAAATAATTACGGCGGAGTTAAAAATAATTACGGCGGAATTAAAAATAATTCAGCCATACTAAAAATAATTACGGCGGAATTAAAAATAATTACGGTGGAATTCCTCATAACTAAAATTTACTTACAGAATAGTTACGGCCTAAGGGCGGGCCTTAAAAGATAGTGTTACCAAGACTACATCTGAAAGTGGTTAATTCACGCTGGTCAGACACTGTAGGAGCAGAGTATCTTTCCCCTTGATGAAACAACAGAATATGCATAATTGTACACTGCATAGCTAATTAATTACACCAGCATTACAGGCTAAACAGGGGCTCCTCTGTCATGGTGGTTGTCAGAGGGTGAGCGGCAGCCATTTTGTTTCTATATTTCTAAATAGAAGCATTTCTGCAGGGGCTGTTGGAAAATTTTTTGTCCACAGCTTTAGATAAAAGGGAAATTTAAATAAACATTAAAGAAACTTGAAAAGGTAGCAGTTTATGGACTGAAAGCTTGCAAGTACTGTGCAAGATGTGGGATTTTATATGCAACTTACATTACCACTAAAAGTATTGTTAAATAATCTGGATTTGTACTATGCTTGTGCTTCTTGTTTTTTATGTTGTTTTATTAATTTTAATTGTTCTGTATTAACTGTCAAGCTATGTGGGACCAACAGCTTCACATGGTGTAGATCGATTATTGAGCAGGCCACAGACCCACATGGTATGAGTGTATCTCTGACATTGTTATTAGACGTTCTTGTTTCTTGAATATCAAGTAAATTACTGCAAAATCATAGTACAACGGGACAAAGGGACTCACAACTAAACAGAGAGTTAAAATAACTACAAAGATAAATAGAACAAACATAAAGAGATCCAGAGACTCACAATGACTACAATGACAGTTGGAGGCTTATAATTATAAGATGGAATAAGGGCTATAGAGCTAAAAACCTTGGCCATTTTGGGAAAAAAAATGGTGGATATCATAAACAATCCAAATTTAGAGAATTGTTCTCCCAAGTTTGGTAATCAATAAATTCTAACACCTAACAACTATTTTAATTTTAAATAGTTTTCTACTATAATTAAGGACTGTTTTCACTGTGCAATAGATCATTTGGACACACTTTGCTACAAAGTACAAGCTAAAAGTCCTTTTGAATTTTGTGATTCAGGAAGTTCCAATAGCATGATTTTTTTTCAATAGTGCAAAGTCTTCTTTGCAAATATTTTATATTTAGAACTAATAATAAAAATTGTGTGTATATATATATATATATATATATATATATATATATATATATATATATATATATATATATATATACTCTAAATTTATCATTTATTGCTTAGCATGTTATCAAAACTGTATGTTATCATACAGTAGTCAAGAATAAGATTTATAATGCGTTCTTCTTTTTTCAACATATTTTAATTGTGATTCTTAATTTCAAGGGAGTCTTTACAAATGGCAAGGACCCCAAAACATAGAAAACGGGATATCTCAGGTATGTAGTACAAAAATCAGACTGGCAAAACATCAAGATGTTATTATGCTGCAGTACATACTTTCTAGAATGTTACACTACCAGTTCTAAGCATTTCAGTGAGTAGGTCTGGATCTCTCTAACTTGAAGCCTGGAAACAGATTTTTCTGACTACACTCTGTCTGCCTACATGTGATATTGCATGGGATAAGTAGAATTGTTGCAGTTTGTGTTCTTATAGTATACATTACTTCAGCTTCAGACATATCAAAAATAATAACCTGTTATGTACTGCACTGTAGTTATAGCAAGATAACCACTGTCAATGTCTTTTTTTTAAACATATATTGCATTCAGTGTTATTTTATTAGCTAAAAGTGCATGTTTTTGGTTTACAAATATATTTTTTATTTTTTTTAAACATGCACTTATGATAAAAAAAAATTAAGCAGGAAGGATATAACTATGATGGCAATTTTTTTCTTTTTGGTGAACAGAAGAAAACACCATGTTGGTCATTGTGTTGTTGGAAGCAATCAGTTATGTGTCTGTTGGCTTTTGGGGCCATTACTCATAGAGGTTGACACCTCCATATTTGTACATCTTTATGTTAAAAACTTTTAGCATTTTAAGACCCCTATCAAAGTAGGACATACATATAGGCTATAGAGCAAAAGTACACATTAATTTATTGTCTGTACTACCTGCTGTAGTCTATGCAGGTAAAGGATTGTATAAGAACAAACAGATCTTAAATGCAGTAGTATTAACAGAAAAAAATAATACATCAGTGTATAAGAGTTCATGTGAAAGGTAACATGTAATATGGTAAAATTTTAGAAAATGTTTGAATGTGGTTAAAACAAAATCCAACCTTGACTTTAGACAGATTACCTGGTAAATGTTATGAGGTTAAATTTCAAGCCAGCTGTACTTTTCTCTATTATGCCAAAGAAATACTTATGACATTTTTAGGACTCCGGCAAGCTCTTCCAAAGCAAGAAGTGCAATGAAGTAGCCATCTTCCTGATTAATTTTTGTAGTGTGGCTCCTTAAGATTACTCAAATACTTTTTTGTTAGGAGGCTAGTATAACAAAAACCCTGATGTCCACAGGCTTCAAATACTCATGATTTTATACCAAAAGGAAGAATTTTCATTGTGTGTGGTTATGTTCCCAAAATTATGTCAGATACTTAAATATATAAAAAATTATAATTCATTAGGTGTGTTACCTGTCTACAATTCCCCTTAAATCATAATGAATCACTGAAGAGCAGTAAGTAATGACTATGCAGTTGTATAAAAAGTTGTTAGGATAAAGCAATCATAGGTTTTGCTTTCTTATGTTTTCGGTTTTATGGTTGTCGACATAATGTAGATAATTAAAAGTAAAAAACATGTAAAAGTGGTATGCTTTGCAGACTGAGCTAAACCATGCCCCTGTGCCAAGATGGACCACTGAGCTAACCAACAGCACTGTCTTTGCTTGAAACCAAAATAATGACCAGACTTTAATTGAGTAGTAGAGTTTTGTAGGCCAATACAAGTATTTTAAGTGGTGGGCTATGTGAAGTTGTTGGTTGTTTAATCCAGCAAGGCTAAGAAGTAGGTTAAAATTTCCATGTGCAGTACATGTCTGATCATACCTTAAAGGAACAGAAGATGAAAAGTTACTGGTGTGACAGGACCTGTGTGTGGTAAGAAATCCAGTGTGTAAATGCCTAAAACCATTTTTACAACTTGAATGGTGATTTGAAATTAAACTTTTAGTTTTTTTTTTCTTTTTAGGATTATTATCTTGGTTTACCTAAATATTTTTATTATTTTAAACTAAGGTAACAAGTTGATCCAGACAGTTTAAATCTCTACAGGATAAACTAGGTCTTATGTTAAAATTGTCTGGGCTAGTTTGTTCTGGGTTTTGGATGCACGCTTGAGATAAGCCACTAATGTGTTAAAATCAGAACATTACAATTATATGCTTGTCTCCCCATTTACAAGTCTAGCCAATACATATAGCTAGCTACAGCTATTTCCTGGTCCAAATGCTTTTTCAGATCTTCAATGCAAAGAAAACACTGAGGATTAGAGAATCAGAATTGTTTAAATTCCAATAGAGTAATGGGTGTAGCCAGTCTCCCAGGTGTTATAATTAAATACAACATCCAAGCTTCCATAAAAAAGATGAATAATGAGGTCATGCTAAATATATAAAAAGAAATATCAGTCATATCAGTTTTGGAGGATCAGGCTAATTGAAACCACCTCATTGCTAGATATAAAAGTATCAACAATTAGGTGTGTAACAGAGGAAATAATATAAAATAAAAGTATATGTTGAGGGCAAGTTAAGTTCCATTGGCAGGAAATCTCAACTGGCAAAAAAGTGTTTTGTCTCAAAGGACATTAGACACAGCTTTCCAGCATAGTTACAAAGATCACAGCCCCAGCCAAGAGAGGTTTATAGCCAAACCTGGTAGGTAGGCCTAGTCTGAAGGTTGGTGTACCACCACCATTTCGAAAGGCGATTGCTCATAGGACTTTAAGTTAAATGTAACTCATGAATTTTGGCTAGCTGTACAAGTCTCTTAGCCCACATATGTAACTCTGCTGCTCAATCCACAAATCCATTTTCCTTACAAATGTGGCACCATTTAAGGGGAAATAGAAATGACTGAGCTTTTCAACAGCATGATATTGCCAAGAAGCATTGTTACAATGAAGAAATAATCAATTAATCAGAAATTACCTTACTTTTTGTGCTAGGTTCATATCTGATGTTGTAAGGAATGCTACTATATTTTATCTTAAAAGGATCTTGGCTACCTAATTTTGATATAGGCTTTTTGCACACTGGCTATATTAATTGGTATTGCATTATTAAAGCTCATTTTTTAAATGAACTCATAAAAAGCAGACATTTGATTATCTTTATCATGGCTAGGTACTTTTTTCCTAGTAGCATTAGGCTATATTATTTATATGAATATGTCTGCTAGTTTAAAGCCATAAATATAGTGATTTAAAAAAGGAATGAACTTTTATGCTTAGCATGGCCAATATTTTGTCAGTTTTAGCAAGTTAGGCTCTAAACCTCCAGTTTACATTTCTGGTAGCAGCCTTTCCATTCCGTGCTCCTTTTCTTTGTATTAATCCTCTTCTCCTCTTTCCTTCCTGATCTCCTTGTTCAGTTACAATGAAGAAGAAACTTTTTTTTGATCATGTGTTCTTGTGTAAACCACCCCTCAGCCCTTTATGTTAATTATGAATGCATGCATGAAAAATATCAAAATGTTGACTTTAACATATGGCAAATGACCTGGTGAAGGGAAGCCTCCCTTCCTTTGACACAAAACAGTCCTCTTTTCTTCCTTTCTCTGTCAGATTTGAAAATATTACAATCTAACAAAAAAAGAAAAAGAAACTGTAATTCAGAAGGGATGTTTTTACACAGACAGCACCACTGTCTGAAGGCAAATCTAACTCGGTTTCATGAGTCCATTTGAGGTTTTCAAGAACTCATGGAAAATCAGGCAAAGTGATCCCATTGTTTTTCCATGTTGCCTATTCAAAACATAGATTAAGGATATATTTTTTGAATCATCTGTATGTCAGCTTTGAGCTTGACAAAATGTGATTAATTAGTTTGGGCACATTAACAAGAATTTCCTTTTTTGTGACAGCAAGTGTGGCTTTTAATTTTCACAGCACAGTCAAACTATCCTCTGACAGAACTCATTACAGAGGCAAAGTAGAAAATGGTGCTTTGTAATTTATTCCAAATCATAGTCTTCTCCTAAACCTAGCCAAGTAATTGTGGTGCTCTTAGAACATGACTTGGCAGGCATCATGAAATCCCTCCAAATGATTCTTTGGGCAAGTGTTTTGATGTGTCACCTATGTTTACCTTAATTTCAGTGGTCACAAGTCAAATCTGATGATGATTGTCTGATCATTGGGGTTCCCTGTTAAATCACTGTAGGGTTTTCACATTACAGCACCTTGAAATCTTTGTTCTGACCCATCCATCCATCCATCCATCCATCCATCCATCCACTTATCTATAGAAATATTTAAAGAAAATTTAATTGGAAATAATTCAGAGCTCACCCAATTCCCAATTCCCAAAGAAATTGTTTTAATATTTTTCTTATTTAAGATTAAAACTCCCACGGTTTCCTACCACATTACAAAGACATGCACTTACTGGGGTTAGGTTAATTGGCTACTCTAAATTGCCCATAGGTGTGAATGTGAGTTTGAAAGGTTGTTTGTCTCTCTGTGTTGGCCCTGCGACAGGCTGGCGACCTGTTCAGGGTGTACCCTGCCTCTTGCCCTGTGACAACTAGGATGGGCTCCAGCCACCCCCCCCCCGTGACCCTGAACAGGATGAGTGGAAGCGAATGGATGGATGGATGGATGGATGGAAGATTAAAACTCTTCTGCAAGGGAGAACTCTGTCACAAAACGCTATGAACACATTTTGTTTTCATGAACAAAAATCTGACAATTCATGATTATTAAAGAACTGCAATGAGACGTTTCATGTACATAAAAAATTGGAAATCTGTCTGTAATGGTGAATAAATGCAATAAATTTGTGATTTCACTGCTTTAGGTATTTTCAATTCCACTTTTCCATGTTTTTTTTCTTTTTCCCATTTACTGTGCATTTTCCTTTCCACAGGAGTAAAAAAATTGGTTTGTGTCCATGGTAATGAGGCAGAGGTTAAAAAAAAAAAAAAAAAAAAAAAAAAGGAAAGATGACTACAGCATAAAGATGAGAGGCTTCCCTCCTTTAATGAATGGAGTTATGCTCTAAAATGCTAATCCTGGATCTGATTTTGTCAGAATAGAGAGAGAAAAAGAATCAAGAACTATTTAAAATATATTTCAATGGAATGTTAATTATTTGCTTTTTTTTTCTATTTTTCAAACATGTAAAAGAACAAAAAAGGTGAACTGTAATAATTCAACAGCACTTGTGAAAAAAAAGAAAAAAAATCTGCTGTTAAAGGTATGGTTTCACTGTGAATGCTGATTTACCTGAGCAGCTCTCCTCCTAAACAGAACAAACAAACAAAAAACCAGATGAATAATACTACAAAGTAACACAAAACAAAAAAAAAAACAAAAACAAATTCAGTTTAAAGAGAAATGGTTGAGTTAGTAAAAAAAAACATTAAAAGCAAGTTCAAAAAATGTCCATGTTTGTCCTGTGTTTTTTTTAACATGGTTGTGTATTATTGATATACACATCTTCCCTTTACATTTTATACACATGCTGTCACTGTTGGTTTTTGTTCCCTGTATTTCAAATCCTCAACATTACTGTTGTGGCTGTTTTAATATGTTTTTTTTTTTTTTTTTTTTTTTTTTTTTTTTGGAGCTAGATGTGACCATTTTTGGACAAGATGGTGGAGTGCTAAGTTATCAGCTAATCCAAGCAAACTTTGTTAGCAAACTTGGTCTGCTCATTGCCTCTGGGCTCTTGCCCTTTGGCCATAAGAGCTCCATCTAGGGTGTCTCTCCTTCCTTCTCTGGGTTGTGCACATGCTTTTCATCGAGATGTGTGGCCATGGGTCTTCTGAGCACCTTGTGGGCTGTGGATGGCCCAGTTCCCCTGGATCTTTCTGTGTACCTCTAGATCCCAGGAGGTGTTGTTGTGGCTTCTCGCCCTCATTACTAAGTACGTTTCATGACAGTGACGTTTCATGACAGAGACAGGCACACGCATACATTACAAGATTGTGTGTGTGTGTGTGTACATATATACATATATGTATACACACACACACACACATATATACACACACATATATATATATATATATATATATATATATATATATATATATATATATATATATATATTAGGGGTGGGACTTTAACGCGTTAATTTTGATTAATTAATTATGGGGAAAATAACGATTTAAAAATTTTAACGCATTTTAATCAAACTTTGCACCGTGGAACGTTTCTCAGTGCACGAGTTCCAGGCATACAGATTATATCAACGCACAGTGTGATAAGAATGATTCAGGGGCCGCATCCTTCGAAGGACCGGGCCTACGCAGACCGCAAAGGCCGGAAGTGAGCGTCTAGCCTTCATATCAGCGTCAACAGCCCCCACCTCAGCGTAGCTCAAGTCGCCTAGCAACCGCGACAGCGCGAAGCACAGCTGGTTTGTGGTTTAATTTTAAATCCTTAATTCAAAATAAGTTGTTAAAACAAGCATAACACATTTCAACATCAAGGAATACAGCTGAGCGAATGATTAATTTCCACCTATATTAAGTGAGACATTAATGTTGAATAAAACTATCCAGTTATGAAGCTTAACTTTGATTTCAGGAGTTTGCTTTATCACAGGAGTACTTCCGCCCTTCGTTGTCTGTGTAGACTGGTGGGAAAATAAACAAATTTTTTTTTTTTTTTTTTTTTTTTTTTTTTTTTTTTTAATAGCCTGTCATGTCTGGCATCTTTCACAATCGGAATGATGATCCGAATGCACTGATGTACCAAACATATTTGCTTTGACAAGAACAGCTCTATATGTTTCCTATAGGCTCTTCTTGTTAATGTTTGCAATTTTATTTTTATTTATTTATCTTTTTATTTAGTTATTCATGCCAAGTCT